>NW_028158476.1:0-47882 GCF_964263955.1 Coregonus lavaretus | reverse complement strand
CCACGATTTTCACACGTTGCTATACCAACCTTATTAAAACGACAAATTGAAACATTTGTTCACTAAAACGATTGTTATTATTTAACACTGTAAATTATAGGATTTAGTGGTTTTGGGTGGTTTCTTCCTTTTTAAGGTTAAAGGTCATCAGATATGTTCCTCTATGACCCTCTGAGGGTTAAAGTTTATCAGGTAAGCCAAGGGTCGCAAGAGTTCTGGAAACTTTCCTACACTTCCCAGGTTTTCCTGAAATCCCAGTTGGAGGATTGGCTCCCTGCTTATTTGCTCATTATTCCGGGAATCCTCTCATCTGGAATTTCTGGAAAACCTCTGAATCATGGGAATAGTATACTCCTAGGTATGAGTCCAAAGCCAGGACCGTGACAGAACAGACCCTGCTGCCTGCTGCCAGGGGATTCTATCGTTCCAGGATTACAGCAACAAATACTGTTTAAGAAGCATCTAATCTGTGTACGACATTAGTCAGTTGATTGTAATTTCTTCATGAAGAAACTAGAGAGTTAATTTGTGATGACAGATTGTAAAGTTTAAAAGGTTCGTTTTGGTACCCTCTTTGATTTGTTCCCTCTCTTCCCCTCCTAGTGAGAATTACCTGGTGCGATGGTCCAGTCAAGGCCTGGTCAAAGATATAGATCAACTCCATAACCTGAGATCAGTCTTCACCGTAAGTATATGTAGAGTGTGTGGCTGTAATGGGAGTGTTGGCTGCAGCTGCTGCATGATTTGTATACCCAGCCCTGTCATGAGGGATGTCGGAGCCCGTGGTGTGTGTGTGTGTGTGTGTGTGTGTGTGTGTGTGTGTGTGTGTGTGTGTGTGTGTGTGTGTGTGTGTGTGTGTGTGTGTGTGTGTGTGTGTGTGTGTGTGTGTGTGTGTGTGTGTGTGTGTGTGTGTGTGTGTGTGTGTGTGTGTGTGTGTGTGTGTGTGTGTGTGTGTGTGTGTGTGTGTGTGTGTGTGTGTGTGTGTGTGTGTGCGCCCCACTGTTTGAGGGGGCGGTGTTTGTTAAGCTCCCCGGCTCTGAAAGATAAAGACCAGGACCCAGAGCGACCCGGCTTGTTTGTCGAAAGTCACCTCTCTACTAATGGCTGGCCAAGGTCAGCCAGGTTACCAGGCGCCTACGTACGACAAGCTAGCTGATGCCTGCTACTTGCTGCGCCGCTCGCTACACTGGCCACAGCAGGAAATGAACCATGGAGTCAATTAAATAGGGAGTTAAAGCAATTTGCGGGCAAAATCTGCCGCCTTAACAAAAGTTTATCCTCCCTTGAAAAGGTTCTGATGAATTGTTCACTCAGCCCTACCTGGCTCGTTGTCATGGTTGTTACTACTGCAGCCTAATAAACAGATCAGCCTGGTGGTGGTGTTACTGCTGCAGCCTAGGAAACAGATCAGCCTGGTGGTGATGGTGTTACTACTGCAGCCTAATAAACAGATCAGCCTGGTGGTGGTGTTACTGCTGCAGCCTAATAAACAGATCAGCCTGGTGGTGATGGTGTTACTGCTGCAGCCTAGTAAACAGATCAGCCTGGTGGTGATGGTGTTACTGCTGCAGCCTAGGAAACAGATCAGCCTGGTGGTGATGGTGTTACTGCTGCAGCCTAATAAACAGATCAGCCTGGTGGTGGTGGTGTTACTGCTGCAGCCTAATAAACAGATCAGCCTGGTGGTGATGGTGTTACTGCTGCAGCCTAATAAACAGATCAGCCTGGTGGTGGTGTTACTGCTGCAGCCTAATAAACAGATCAGCCTGGTGGTGGTGTTACTGCTGCAGCCTAATAAACAGATCAGCCTGGTGGTGGTGTTACTGCTGCAGCCTAGTAAACAGATCAGCCTGGTGGTGGTGTTACTGCTGCAGCCTAGTAAACAGATCAGCCTGGTGGTGATGGTGTTACTGCTGCAGCCTAGTAAACAGATCAGCCTGGTGGTGATGGTGTTACTGCTGCAGCCTAGTAAACAGATCAGCCTGGTGGTGATGGTGTTACTGCTGCAGCCTAGTAAACAGATCAGCCTGGTGGTGGTGTTACTGCTGCAGCCTAATAAACAGATCAGCCTGGTGGTGGTGTTACTGCTGCAGCCTAGTAAACAGATCAGCCTGGTGGTGATGGTGTTACTGCTGCAGCCTAATAAACAGATCAGCCTGGTGGTGGTGTTACTGCTGCAGCCTAGGAAACAGATCAGCCTGGTGGTGGTGTTACTGCTGCAGCCTAATAAACAGATCAGCCTGGTGGTGATGGTGTTACTGCTGCAGCCTAATAAACAGATCAGCCTGGTGGTGGTGTTACTGCTGCAGCCTAGTAAACAGATCAGCCTGGTGGTGATGGTGTTACTGCTGCAGCCTAGTAAACAGATCAGCCTGGTGGTGGTGGTGTTACTGCTGCAGCCTAGTAAACAGATCAGCCTGGTGGTGATGGTGTTACTGCTGCAGCCTAATAAACAGATCAGCCTGGTGGTGATGGTGTTACTGCTGCAGCCTAATAAACAGATCAGCCTGGTGGTGGTGTTACTGCTGCAGCCTAGTAAACAGATCAGCCTGGTGGTGATGGTGTTACTGCTGCAGCCTAGTAAACAGATCAGCCTGGTGGTGATGGTGTTACTGCTGCAGCCTAATAAACAGATCAGCCTGGTGGTGGTGTTACTGCTGCAGCCTAATAAACAGATCAGCCTGGTGGTGATGGTGTTACTGCTGCAGCCTAGTAAACAGATCAGCCTGGTGGTGGTGGTGTTACTGCTGCAGCCTAGTAAACAGATCAGCCTGGTGGTGATGGTGTTACTGCTGCAGCCTAATAAACAGATCAGCCTGGTGGTGATGGTGTTACTGTTGCAGCCTAATAAACAGATCAGCCTGGTGGTGATGGTGTTACTGCTGCAGCCTAGTAAACAGATCAGCCTGGTGGTGATGGTGTTACTGCTGCAGCCTAGTAAACAGATCAGCCTGGTGGTGGTGTTACTGCTGCAGCCTAGTAAACAGATCAGCCTGGTGGTGATGGTGTTACTGCTGCAGCCTAATAAACAGATCATCCTGGTGGTGGTGTTACTGCTGCAGCCTAGTAAACAGATCAGCCTGGTGGTGATGGTGTTACTGCTGCAGCCTAGTAAACAGATCAGCCTGGTGGTGGTGGTGTTACTGCTGCAGCCTAGTAAACAGATCAGCCTGGTGGTGGTGTTACTGCTGCAGCCTAGTAAACAGATCAGCCTGGTGGTGGTGTTACTGCTGCAGCCTAATAAACAGATCAGCCTGGTGGTGATGGTGTTACTGCTGCAGCCTAGTAAACAGATCAGCCTGGTGGTGGTGGTGTTACTGCTGCAGCCTAGTAAACAGATCAGCCTGGTGGTGGTGTTACTGCTGCAGCCTAATAAACAGATCAGCCTGGTGGTGATGGTGTTACTGCTGCAGCCTAGTAAACAGATCAGCCTGGTGGTGGTGGTGTTACTGCTGCAGCCTAGTAAACAGATCAGCCTGGTGGTGGTGTTACTGCTGCAGCCTAGTAAACAGATCAGCCTGGTGGTGATGGTGTTACTGCTGCAGCCTAGTAAACAGATCAGCCTGGTGGTGATGGTGTTACTGCTGCAGCCTAGTAAACAGATCAGCCTGGTGGTGGTGTTACTGCTGCAGCCTAATAAACAGATCAGCCTGGTGGTGGTGTTACTGCTGCAGCCTAGTAAACAGATCAGCCTGGTGGTGATGGTGTTACTGCTGCAGCCTAATAAACAGATCAGCCTGGTGGTGATGGTGTTACTGCTGCAGCCTAGGAAACAGATCAGCCTGGTGGTGGTGTTACTGCTGCAGCCTAATAAACAGATCAGCCTGGTGGTGATGGTGTTACTGCTGCAGCCTAATAAACAGATGAGCCTGGTGGTGGTGTTACTGCTGCAGCCTAGTAAACAGATCAGCCTGGTGGTGATGGTTGTTACTGCTGCAGCCTAGTAAACAGATCAGCCTGGTGGTGATGGTGTTACTGCTGCAGCCTAGTAAACAGATCAGCCTGGTGGTGATGGTGTTACTGCTGCAGCCTAATAAACAGATCATCCTGGTGGTGGTGTTACTGCTGCAGCCTAGTAAACAGATCAGCCTGGTGGTGATGGTGTTACTGCTGCAGCCTAGTAAACAGATCAGCCTGGTGGTGGTGGTGTTACTGCTGCAGCCTAGTAAACAGATCAGCCTGGTGGTGGTGTTACTGCTGCAGCCTAGTAAACAGATCAGCCTGGTGGTGGTGTTACTGCTGCAGCCTAATAAACAGATCAGCCTGGTGGTGGTGTTACTGCTGCAGCCTAGTTAACAGATCAGCCTTGACGAGAAGCTAAAACCAGACAAATTTGATACCAGATTGTCCTTATTGGCCTCATCGCAATGACACAGAGTCCTTTGGGTCCCAAGGACCAGAATTACAACACAGAGTGCCAATGACACAGAGTGCCAATGACACAGAGTGCCAATGACACAGAGTGCCAATGACACAGAGTGCCAATGACACAGAGTACCAATGACACAGAGTGCCAATGACACAGAGTGCCAATGACACAGAGTGCCAATGACACAGAGTGCCAATAACACAGAGTGCCAATAACACAGAGTGCCAATGACACAGAGTACCAATGACACAGAGTGCCAATAACACAGAGTGCCAATGACACAGAGTGCCAATGACACAGAGTGCCAATGACAGAGTGCCAATGACACAGAGTACCAATGACACAGAGTACCAATGACACAGAGTGCCAATGACACAGAGTGCCAATGACACAGAGTGCCAATGACACAGAGTGCCAATGACACAGAGTACCAATGACACAGAGTACCAATGACACAGAGTGCCAATGACACAGAGTGCCAATGACACAGAGTGCCAATGACACAGAGTACCAATGACACAGAGTACCAATGACACAGAGTACCAATGACACAGAGTGCCAATGACACAGAGTGCCAATGACACAGAGTGCCAATGACACAGAGTGCCAATGACACAGAGTGCCAATGACACAGAGTACCAATGACACAGAGTGCCAATGACACAGAGTGCCAATGACACAGAGTGCCAATGACACAGAGTGCCAATGACACAGAGTGCCAATGACACAGAGTGCCAATGACACAGAGTACCAATGACACAGAGTGCCAATGACACAGAGTGCCAATGACACAGAGTACCAATGACACAGAGTGCCAATGACACAGAGTGCCAATGTAACTAACTAGAATTGTGTACAAGAAGTCAAAATGTAAATGTGCTCCTGGGCAGCACAGGCGGCTGGTGGCACCTTTTAATTGGGGAGGACATACTCATAGTAATGTCTGGAACCGAATAAATGGAACGGTATCAAACAGATGGTTTCCATGGTTTCCATGTGCTTGATGCCGTTCCATTCACTCCATTCCAGCCATTAGTATGAGCCGTCCTCCCCTCAGCAGCCTCCTGTGGTGGTCAGGATTGTTCCAAGGCAACGCTCGCTCACTCTTTCACTGTGTTCTGTGTAGTCTGAAGAAACACTTGGGCAGCGTTGCTCCAAGGCTTTACTCTTTCTCAGCGTTTCTTCATCCTGGTCCTGGGGACCCAGAGGGGGGCACATGTCTGCTTTTCCCCCTAGCACTACACAGCCAATCCAAATGGTCAACTCATCGATCTTTGATGATTTTGAATCAGGTGTGTAGTGCTAGGGCAAAAACAAAAATGTGCAGCCCTTTGGGTCCCCAGGACCAGAATTAAGAAACACTGTTCTATCTATACTGAACAAAAATATAAACTCAACATGTAAAGTGTTGGTCCCATGTTTCATGCCGCTGAAATAAAAGATCCCAGAAATGTTCCATACACACAAAAAACATATTTCTCTCAAATTTTGTGCGCAAATTTGTTTACGCCCCTGTTAGTGAGCATTTCTCCTTTGGCAAGATAAATCCATCCACCTGACAGCTGTGGCATATCAAGAAGCTGATTAAACAGCATGATCATTACACAGGTGCACCTTGTGCTGGGGACAATAAAAGGACACTAGTCACACAGCACAATGCCACAGATGTCTCACGTTTTGAGGGAGCGTGCAATTGGCTTGCTGACTGCAAGAATGTCCACCAGAGCTGTTGCCAGAGATTTGAATGTTCATTTATCTACCATAAGCCACCTCCAACTTCGTTTTAGAGAATTTGACAGTACGTCTTACCAGCCTCACAACCGCAGACCACATTTAACCACGCCAGCCCAGGACCTCCACATCCGGCTTCTTCACCTGCGGGATCGTTTGAGACCAGCCGCCCGGGCAGCTGATGAAACTGAGGAGTATTTTTGTCTGTAAAAACACCCTTTTGAGGGGGAAAAAGTAATTCTAATTGGCTGCTCTCCCAGGCCCACCCATGGCTGCTCCCCTGCCCAGTCATGTGAAATCCATAGATTAGGGCCTAATGAATTTATTTAAATTGACTGATTTCCTTATATGAACTGTAACTCAGTAGAATTGTTGAAATTGTTGCATGTTTAATATTTTTGTTCAGTATAAAATATTTCTTCCCCCCAGTGTAACTGAAGTTGTGTAGGCTACAAGAAGGTAGGTGGTTCTTCTCCAATACCTCCGCTGAGTCCGTTTGTCGTTCTTTTTCCCCAGGACCTTGGGAGTGAAGATTTAAAGAGAGAGAAGATCAGCTTTGTGTGTCAGATCGTTAGAGTTGGACGTATGGAGCTACGTGACAACAACACAAAGAAGCTGACCTCTGGGCTGAGGAGACCCTTTGGAGTAGCAGGTAGACTGGCCGTGATGGAGCCGGGATATAGCCTGTTGTGCTAGCATTCCTCTAGCCTAGCAACCAGTCTGTTTGTGCCAACATTCCTCTAGCCTAGCAACCAGTCTGTTTGTGCCAACATTCCTCTAGCCTGGGTACCAGTCTGTTTGTGCTAACATTCCTCTAGCCTAGCAACCAGTCTGTTTGTGCTAACATTCCTCTAGCCTAGCAACCAGTCTGTTTGTGCTAATATTCCTCTAACCTGGGTACCAGTCTGTTTGTGCCAACATTCCTCTAGCCTGGGTACCAGTCTGTTTGTGCTAACATTCCTCTAGCCTGGGTACCAGTCTGTTTGTGCTAACATTCCTCTAACCTAGCAACCAGTCTGTTTGTGCTAACATTCCTCTAGCCTGGGTACCAGTCTGTTTGTGCTAACATTCCTCTAGCCTAGCAACCAGTCTGTTTGTGCTAACATTCCTCTAACCTAGCAACCAGTCTGTTTGTGCTAACATTCCTCTAGCCTAGCTACCAGTCTGTTTGTGCTAACATTCCTCTAACCTGGGTACCAGTCTGTTTGTGCCAACATTCCTCTAGCCTAGCAACCAGTCTGTTTGTGCCAACATTCCTCTAGCCTAGCTACCAGTCTGTTTGTACTAACATTCCTCTAGCCTAGCAACCAGTCTGTTTGTGCTAACATTCCTCTAACCTGGGTACCAGTCTGTTTGTGCTAACATTCCTCTAGCCTAGCAACCAGTCTGTTTGTGCCAACATTCCTCTAGCCTAGCTACCAGTCTGTTTGTACTAACATTCCTCTAGCCTAGCAACCAGTCTGTTTGTGCTAACATTCCTCTAACCTGGGTACCAGTCTGTTTGTGCTAACATTCCTCTAGCCTAGCTACCAGTCTGTTTGTGCTAACATTCCTCTAACCTGGGTACCAGTCTGTTTGTGCCAACATTCCTCTAGCCTAGCAACCAGTCTGTTTGTGCTAACATTCCTCTAACCTGGGTACCAGTCTGTTTGTGCTAACATTCCTCTAACCTGGGTACCAGTCTGTTTGTGCTAACATTCCTCTAACCTGGGTACCAGTCTGTTTGTGCTAACATTCCTCTAGCCTGGGTACCAGTCTGTTTGTGCCAACATTCCTCTAGCCTGGGTACCAGTCTGTTTGTGCTAACATTCCTCTAACCTGGGTACCAGTCTGTTTGTGCTAACATTCCTCTAGCCTGGGTACCAGTCTGTTTGTGCCAACATTCCTCTAACCTGGGTACCAGTCTGTTTGTGCTAACATTCCTCTAGCCTAGCAACCAGTCTGTTTGTGCTAACATTCCTCTAACCTGGGTACCAGTCTGTTTGTGCTAACATTCCTCTAGCCTAGCAACCAGTCTGTTTGTGCTAACATTCCTCTAGCCTAGCAACCAGTCTGTTTGTGCTAACATTCCTCTAGCCTAGCAACCAGTCTGTTTGTGCTAACATTCCTCTAGCCTAGCAACCAGTCTGTTGGTGCCAACATTCCTCTAGCCTAGCAACCAGTCTGTTTGTGCCAACATTCCTCTAGCCTAGCAACCAGTCTGTTTGTGCTAACATTCCTCTAACCTGGGTACCAGTCTGTTTGTGCTAACATTCCTCTAGCCTAGCTACCAGTCTGTCTGTGCTAACATTCCTCTAGCCTAGCTACCAGTCTGTCTGTGCTAACATTCCTCTAGCCTAGCTACCAGTCTGTTTGTGCCAACATTCCTCTAGCCTAGCAACCAGTCTGTTTGTGCTAACATTCCTCTAGCCTAGCTACCAGTCTGTCTGTGCTAACATTCCTCTAGCCTGGGTACCAGTCTGTCTGTGCTAACATTCCTCTAGCCTAGCAACCAGTCTGTTTGTGCTAACATTCCTCTAGCCTAGCAACCAGTCTGTTTGTGCTAACATTCCTCTAGCCTAGCTACCAGTCTGTTTGTGCTAACATTCCTCTAGCCTAGCTACCAGTCTGTTTGTGCTAACATTCCTCTAGCCTAGCTACCAGTCTGTTTGTGCTAACATTCCTCTAGCCTAGCTACCAGTCTGTTTGTGCCAACATTCCTCTAGCCTAGCAACCAGTCTGTTTGTGCTAACATTCCTCTAGCCTGGGTACCAGTCTGTCTGTGCTAACATTCCTCTAGCCTGGGTACCAGTCTGTTTGTGCTAACATTCCACTCCTTGTACTCTGTGTCATATCCCCAACAGGTTTGGCTTATGATATGGAGTACAAGGAGTGGAATATTGGCACAGAACAGGTCTGGATTTTAGGCTATAGTGTAACTGTATCCATGTTACCAGAGCACTGACTGGGCCCACAGTACAGGTACATCTAGCCAATCAAAAGCTGAGGAGACTCTGGCTCATAGAAATAGAAGAACTAGAATGGGGAGAAGCCCCTCAGACCGCTGCCATCTGGCAGCGCAATCAATATGGCCGCCGGTCCACCCCATCACGGAACGTTGACTTGGAATGGGGATGTTGGTTCTTTTCATTCCATTTCTATGCTCTGGCCTGCCGTGTGGCTTGAGAGCCACTGGTTTCTGGAGAGTTTATTCTTTCTATCGGAGTGGCTGCACTTCCGGATTTTCTGGAACCCGACTTGCTTTTGCAAAAAAATAAATCCGTAGATTTCTGGATATACGTGATCCACTAGCCTATCTCCCTTCAGCTGCCGCTCAGCGGTCAGTCACTCCATGACTCTGCTGCCGCTTGTACACAAAGTTAGACCAAACGCAGCTCTTTGTCTGTCGTGACAGTAGGCTAACATAAGTAGGATTGTCTGTCGAGACAGTAGGCTAACATAAATAGGACACAAACAGGTTGTCTAGAGTTACGGGAAGCTATTCAGGCCAGCTGTATGTAGCCTACACAGTATATCAAACTAGCAAGCCACAGACGGGCAGTAAATTGTGATTTAATGTTCTTTTTTTTAAATAATCATTGCAAACATTGGCTTAAACAGGAGGCAGACTGCTGGCTATATGGCAGCATACCTATAAAGATTACATCACACAAAACGCTAATTGTTTTTCCCCAATGCAACGTGTAGAATGCGTCTTGCTTGTGCTACGGCAATATACGTTTCAACAGACCGATAAGGTTGTAGCCTTCATATACTGTAAAACATTGACCTCCTACACTATATGTCCTGTCTCTAACAGTAACAGACTGCTATACCATTGACCTCCTATACTGTATGTCCTGTCTCTAACAGTAACAGACTGCTATACCATTGACCTCCTATACTATATGTCCCGTCTCTAACAGTAACAGACTGCTAAACCATTGACCTCCTATACTATATGTCCCGTCTCTAACAGTAACAGACTGCTATACCATTCACCTCCTATACTGTATGTCCTGTCTCTAACAGTAACAGACTGCTATACCATTGACCTCCTATACTATATGTCCTGTCTCTAACAGTAACAGACTGCTATACCATTGACCTCCTATACTATATGTCCTGTCTCTAACAGTAACAGACTGCTATACCATTGTCCTCCTATACTATATGTCCTGTCTCTAACAGTAACAGACTGCTATACCATTGACCTCCTATACTGTATGTCCCGTCTCTAACAGTCATGGATGTGACTGACATCATAACAGGCAAGATGGATGATGAGGACAAGCAGCATTTCATCCCCTTCCAGCCGTGAGTATGAAATATGAACGCACTCCTATCCATCACAGCACCATAGAACAGCACACTAAGTCATTAAACCCACATTGACGTCTCCAGTCCTCCTTTATCATGGGAAGATGTTGCATAAACACATCAAATATGGAACAGAACATAATAGAGGTCTATGTTGGGGTACTGCTCTGATCCTCTATGGAACAGACCATAATGTAGGTCTATGTTGGGGTACTGCTCTGACCTCTATGGAACAGACCATAATGGAGGTCTATGTTGGGGTACTGCTCTGACCTCTATGGAACAGACCATAATGGAGGTCTATGTTGGGGTGCTGCTCTGACCTCTATGGAACAGAACATAATGGAGGTCTATGTTGGGGTACTGCTCTGACCTCTATGGAACAGACCATAATGGAGGTCTATGTTGGGGTACTGCTCTGACCTCTATGGAACAGAACATAATGGAGGTCTATGTTGGGGTACTGCTCTGACCTCTATGGAACAGAACATAATGGAGGTCTATGTTGGGGTACTGCTCTGACCTCTATGGAACAGAACATAATGGAGGTCTATGTTGGGGTACTGCTCTGACCTCTATGGAACAGACCATAATGGAGGTCTATGTTGGGGTACTGCTCTGACCTCTATGGAACAGACCATAATGGAGGTCTATGTTGGGGTACTGCTCTGACCTCTATGGAACAGAACATAATGGAGGTCTATGTTGGGGTACTGCTCTGACCTCTATGGAACAGAACATAATGGAGGTCTATGTTGGGGTACTGCTCTGACCTCTATGGAACAGAACATAATGGATGTCTATGTTGGGTTACTGCTCTGACCTCTATGGAACAGACCATAATGGAGGTCTATGTTGGGGTACTGCTCTGACCTCTATGGAACAGACCATAATGGAGGTCTATGTTGGGGTACTGCTCTGACCTCTATGGAACAGACCATAATGGAGGTCTATGTTGGGGTACTGCTCTGACCTCTATGGAACAGAACATAATGGAGGTCTATGTTGGTGTACTGCTCTGACCTCTATGGAACAGACCATAATGGAGGTCTATGTTGGGGTACTGCTCTGACCTCTATGGAACAGACCATAATGGAGGTCTATGTTGGGGTACTGCTCTGACCTCTATGGAACAGACCATAATGGAGGTCTATGTTGGGGTACTGCTCTGACCGCTATGGAACAGACCATAATGGAGGTCTATGTTGGGGTACTGCTCTGACCTCTATGGAACAGACCATAATGGAGGTCTATGTTGGGGTACTGCTCTGACCTCTATGGAACAGACCATAATGGAGGTCTATGTTGGGGTACTGCTCTGACCTCTATGGAACAGACCATAATGGAGGTCTATGTTGGGGTACTGCTCTGACCTCTATGGAACAGAACATAATGGAGGTCTATGTTGGGGTACTGCTCTGACCTCTATGGAACAGACCATAATGGAGGTCTATGTTGGGGTACTGCTCTGACCTCTATGGAACATACCATAATGGAGGTCTATGTTGGGGTACTGCTCTGACCTCTATGGAACAGACCATAATGGAGGTCTATGTTGGGGTACTGCTCTGACCTCTATGGAACAGAACATAATGGAGGTCTATGTTGGGGTACTGCTCTGACCTCTATGGAACAGACCATAATGGAGGTCTATGTTGGGGTACTGCTCTGACCTCTATGGAACAGACCATAATGGAGGTCTATGTTGGGGTACTGCTCTGACCTCTATGGAACAGAACATAATGGAGGTCTATGTTGGGGTACTGCTCTGACCTCTATGGAACAGACCATAATGGAGGTCTATGTTGGGTTACTGCTCTGACCTCTATGAAACAGACCATAATGGAGGTCTATGTTGGGGTACTGCTCTGACCTCTATGGAACAGAACATAATGGAGGTCTATGTTGGGGTACTGCTCTGACCTCTATGGAACAGAACATAATGGAGGTCTATGTTGGTGTACTGCTCTGACCTCTATGGAACAGACCATAATGGAGGTCTATGTTGGGGTACTGCTCTGACCTCTATGGAACAGAACATAATGGAGGTCTATGTTGGGGTACTGCTCTGACCTCTATGGAACAGACCATAATGGAGGTCTATGTTGGGGTACTGCTCTGACCTCTATGGAACAGACCATAATGGAGGTCTATGTTGGGGTGCTGCTCTGACCTCTATGGAACAGACCATAATGGAGGTCTATGTTGGGGTACTGCTCTGACCTCTGTCCCTAAAGCTACGGTTGAAGTAGTGTGCAGAGTAGACAGTGTCCTGCGTCTGAAGTGACACCCATGTTCCCTATATAGTGCACTACTTCCGGAGACATTTGAAACCCCACCTCTTTAAGGATTACCTGGGATAGGATAAAGTAATCCTTCTACCCCCCCCCAAAAAAAATTGTAAAGTGGTTATCCCACTGGCTATAGGGTGAACGCACCAATTGGTGAGTCGTTCTGGATAAGAGCGTCTGCTAAATGACGTAAATGTGCCCTTGAGCAAGGCACTTAACCCTAATTGCTCCTGTAAGTCGCTCTGGTTAAGAGCGTCTGCTAAATGACTAAAATGTAAATGTAAAATGTACTACCGTATGGGCCCTGGTCAAAAGTAGTGCACCGTAAAGTGAACAGGGGTGCCATTTGGAACGCAGACAGGGGACTATGTTTTGAGATTTCCTCAATACTTCACACCTGATTCATCTGCAGTTTAAGACACACCCTATTACCCACATAGACCAGGTCAAAAGTAGTGCAGTCTATAGGGAATGGGGTTGCCATGTGGGATGCACCCCCTCCACTATTCCACCGTGACTAAATTAAGGCAATCACATTTAACCGCCTGTGTTCCTGGGAGGATTTTATAATTGGAAACGCTTTAGGCAGAGTCCCAAATGGCACCCCTATTCCCTATATAGTGCACTACTTTCGAAAGTGGTGAACGATGTAAGGAACTAGGGTGCCATTTGGGACGTAGACCGTAGATACCAAGGAGTTTAGTTTAGTTGTCACCGTAGGGCAGACCACTTCAGTTAACAGCTCTATCTATGAACATAAATCATGGAAAGGATTAGACTTCACATTTACTCAGAGGAAAAGGGATTGGGACAGGGAGAGTAGTAGGTGTGGTGTTTTGACGCAAGTTTGAATCTCTCTCACGCACACACACACACACACACACGCGCGCACACACACACACACACACACACACACACACACACACACACACACACACACTATCTGACTGATGCATTTCCAGTGTAGGTCGTGTCTTACTAGCAGCGTGAGTGTTTAGCTACGACCCTGTTCTAAGGCAAACTAAACAGGAAGTGACTTAAAAAGGACTGTTTGATGTAACTACATAATTGGTTAGTTTTCTCTGGCATCCAAACAGCTTCAGCTCGGAGATGGAAATGGCCCTCAGATATGGAAAACAAAGGTGTAGATTTAATGTAATGTTCTTCGTCGTCTTGCCAGAGGCAACATCATTCCCTGTAAGACTTGGACTAGGGCTACGATGGCCTTTTCTAACCTAGTTTATTTAAAGTCTAAAGGAAGGGAAAATGGATAGACGTTAGTCACGCTTCAATTTTATTGCTGATTAATGAAATCAAGCTCTTATTTATTTCATTTCCACCCTTTAAAATACTCTACATATTCCAATAAATGCTATGCATCCTTCAGGTATTTCCCAACAAATCATGTAAAAAAAAAAAAATCTCTCTTTGAAATGTTCTCTTTCGGGTTTACATGCATACTCACTCACAAAAAGTTGAGTATTAACGAGACGAGACACCTTGTTTACATCTCAAAATGGCACCTTAGTCCCTATATAGAGCCCCTGGTAAAAAAAAAAGAAAGTAGTGCACTATTTTGGGAATTAGGGTGCCATTTGGGACGCACTTGCACCTTTTCCTGTGTAATGTAGGGGTTGTTGTGGAGTGTTGGTACCGGCCGGTGTGTAATGTAGGGGTTGTTGTGGAGTGTTGGTACCGGCCGGTGTGTAATGTAGGGGTTGTTGTGGAGTGTTGGTACCGGCCGGTGTGTGTATCCAGTGTCATGTTGAAGTGGATGTGATTGAAGCCCTGGTAAAACCCTGAGGGGCTTCGTTAGTTAGAGCTGTGCTGGGGTTTCTTGTACTGCAGTGGTTTTAAAACCTCTCTTCGGGGACCCCTAGACGTTTCACAATGATGTTGTAGCCCTGAAGTAGCTCACTTGATTCACCTATTTAAGGGCTTGGTGATTTTGTTGACGTGTTGAATCAGGTGCGCTTGCTGTGGAATAATGAAAATACATGGAATGGCTGGGGCTCTGCTGTGAGAGGTTTGAAACCCCCTGTTGTACTGCACCTCCTCTCTGACTCCTCTCCTCTGACACCTCCTCTCTGACACCTCTCCTCTGACACCTCCTCTCTGACACCTCCTCTCTGACTCCTCTCCTCTGACACCTCCTCTCTGACACCTCTCCTCTGACACCTCCTCTCTGACACCTCCTCTCTGACACCTCCTCTCTGACACCTCCTCTCTGACACCTCTCCTCTGACACCTCCTCTCTGACACCTCTCCTCTGACACCTCCTCTCTGACACCTCTCCTCTGACACCTCCTCTCTGACACCTCTCCTCTGACACCTCCTCTCTGACACCTCTCCTCTGACACCTCCTCTCTGACACCTCTCCTCTGTTCTCCCGTCCCTCTGTTCTCCTACACTCCTTTCCTCATTGTCGTTATGCCCTCCAGTGGTGGCTGGTGGCACTTTAAATCGGAGGACGGGCGTAGTAATGGGCTGGAACGGAATCGGTGGAACGGTATTGAACACATGGTTTCCTTGTTTTGATACCATTCCATTTACTCCATTCCAGCCATCACTATGAGCCGTCCTCCCCGTTGTCTCACGTCTGATAGCGCGTCGCCGCGTCTGCACTGATCTGTCTGATAAACTCGTAAACACTCATGGGATAGCTAAAAATAAGTTTGGCTACAATATACAAAATTTTTTTTACCAAGGTGACATCGTCCACTGAACCCCCTTTCATCCTCAAAAGAGTCAATTAATCAGACGCGTAATTTAAACGCCTCACAACTTCATCAACAAGCTGGCGAGCTAGCTATCGTATGGCCCTTCAAACAAGCTTGCACTACGCTGCTAATTGGAGCAAGTTTGCTCAGTTGATGGAGCATGGGTTTACTGTAGTAGCCAGTTGGTCATAGCTAGCGAGAGCGGAGTGATTTTCAGAATTAGGAACTAGTTGATAGGCGGATTAGCAAAATCTGGATTTCCACGACCGACTAGACAGATGGGTTGTGGTACGAGGGTCACGTAGGAGTGACGCCATCTGACGTGAGACAATGCTGTCCTCTCCTCACCAACCGCCTGTCATTTTTCACTCCTCTGTCATACTACACTGGATCCAGCTACACTGGTCTTAGCTACACTGGTCTTAGCTACACTGGTCTTAGCTACACTGGTCTTAGCTACACTGGTCCCAGCTACACTGGTCCTAGCTACACTGGTCTTAGCTACACTGGTCTTAGCTACACTGGTCTTAGCTACACTGGTCTTAGCTACACTGGTCCTAGCTACACTGGTCTTAGCTACACTGGTCTTAGCTACACTGGTCTTAGCTACACTGGTCCTAGCTACCCTGGCCCAGCTTCACTGGTCTTAGCTACACTGGTCTTAGCTACACTGGTTCTAGCTACACTGGTCCTAGCTACACTGGCCCAGCTACACTGGTCTCAGCTACACTGGTCCTAGCTACACTGGTCCTAGCTACACTGGGCCTAGCTACACTGGTTCTAGCTACACTGGTCCTAGCTACACTGGTCCCAGCTACACTGGTCCTAGCTACATTATTTTTCCTACACTTGTTTTAACGCCCCACGTCTGTTTCTCTGAGCTCTCTCAGCAGCTGCCACACACGTGACTCTCCCTAGCTTCTCAAACCACACCTGCTGCTTTCTGATGCTCAGTACTGTATCAGTGCTACTCTCAATCAATCTGTCTCTCTCTCTGCCCTAGACTCTGCCCTAGACTCTGCCCTAGACTCTGCCCTAGACTCTGCCCTAGACTCTGCCCTAGACTCTGCCCTAGACTCTGTACACTAGACTCTGCCCTAGACTCTGTACACTAGACTCTGCCCTAGACTCTGTACACTAGACTCTGCCCTAGACTCTGCCCTAGACTCTGTACACTAGACTCTGCCCTAGACTCTGTACACTAGACTCTGCCCTAGACTCTGCCCTAGACTCTGCCCTAGACTCTGCCCTAGACTCTGCCCTAGACTCTTCCCTAGACTCTGTACACTAGACTTTGCCCTAGACTCTGTACACTAGACTCTGCCCTAGACTCTGTACACTAGACTCTGCCCTAGACTCTGTACACTAGACTCTGCCCTAGACTCTGCCCTAGACTCTGTACACTAGACTCTGCCCTAGACTCTGTACACTAGACTCTGCCCTAGACTCTGTACACTAGACTCTGTACACTAGACTCTGCCCTAGACTCTGTACACTAGACTCTGCCCTAGACTCTGTACACTAGACTCTGTACACTAGACTCTGCCCTAGTCTCTGCCCTAGACTCTGCCCTAGACTCTGTACACTAGCACTGAAAAAAACACCTGTTTTAGTTGTCCTTTACTTAATCTATGTCAACTCTCTGGCTATCTAGGTTCCACCACTTCCTGAATTCATTAGAAATGGAGGTGAAGGGGGTAGTAAACTGAGAGACCTTTGCTTCACTCTCTTGCTTTGTTACTAGAAGGGCACTAGAGTTGGCTGGCACCATGTCCTAAACCATGATCTCTTCTGTCTGTTTCCTTCCTTAACGTTGGTTCCCCATCCTGCTCCACTACTGTAATCTAACACGTCTCTGTCCTGTTGGTTCCCCGTCCCGCTCCACTACTGTAATCTAACACGTCTCTGTCCTGTTGGTTCCCCGTCCTGCTGTAATCTAACACGTCTCTGTCCTGTTGGTTCCCCGTCCTGCTCCACTACTGTAATCTAACACGTCTCTGTCCTGTTGGTTCCCCGTCCTGCTCCACTACTGTAATCTAACACGTCTCTGTCATGTTGGTTCCCCGTCCTGCTCCACTACTGTAATCTAACACGTCTCTGTCATGTTGGTTCCCCATCCTGCTCCACTACTGTAATCTAACACGTCTCTACTGTAATCTAACACGTCTCTACTGTAATCTAACACGTCTCTATCCTGTTGGTTCCCCGTCCTGCTCCGCTACTGTAATCTAACACGTCTCTACTGTAATCTAACACGTCTCTGTCCTGTTGGTTCCCCGTCCTGCTCCACTACTGTAATCTAACACGTCTCTACTGTAATCTAACACGTCTCTGTCCTGTTGGTTCCCCGTCCTGCTCCACTACTGTAATCTAACACGTCTCTGTCCTGTTGGTTCCCCGTCCTGCTCCACTACTGTAATCTAACACGTCTCTGTCCTGTTGGTTCCCCGTCCTGCTCCACTACTGTAATCTAACACGTCTCTGTCATGTTGGTTCCCCGTCCTGCTCCACTACTGTAATCTAACACGTCTCTGTCATGTTGGTTCCCCGTCCTGCTCCACTACTGTAATCTAACACGTCTCTGTCCTGTTGGTTCCCCGTCCTGCTCCGCTACTGTAATCTAACACGTCTCTGTCCTGTTGGTTCCCCGTCCTGCTCCGCTACTGTAATCTAACACGTCTCTGTCCTGTTGGTTCCCCGTCCTGCTCCGCTACTGTAATCTAACACGTCTCTGTCCTGTTGGTTCCCCGTCCTGCTCCTCTACTGTAATCTAACACGTCTCTGTCCTGTTGGTTCCCCGTCCTGCTCCACTACTGTAATCTAACACGTCTCTGTCCTGTTGGTTCCCCGTCCTGCTCCACTACTGTAATCTAACACGTCTCTGTCTCCGTCACTGCATTTTGCATCACTGTTTGGTGTGTTACTCTTCCTCCACCCTTCTCTTCTTCTGTCTTCTCCCTCTCTCTCTCTCTCTCCTCTGCTCTCTCTCTCTGCCCTCCTCTCCCTTTGGTGTTGTGCCTGTCATGTGCCTACTCCAGGCTAGCGTTGGATGATGCCATGCTTCGCCACAGGCAGCTGAACATCTCCCGTTTTTCACCCAGGGTGGCGGGGGAGAGCGACTTTCTCCAGACCGTCATCAACAAGGTCATCGCCGCCAAGGAGGTCAACCACAAGGGACAAGGTAAAGTTACTGTACAGAGAGGGAGGGATGAGATGCTTAGAGAGGTACTTTGGGAGGGCAGGGAGATGCTGTTGGATGATGTTACTGTGTGATAGACAATACAATATGATATACAATATGATAAACAATATATGTAATACAATATGCCTGGGGTACTTGGTCCAAGGAGGCCAATCACAAAGGACAATTTAAAGTTACTGTGCAGGGAGGAATGATATGAAAGGCCTGGGGTCTGACTAAGGGTTGAAAGGCCTGGGGTCTGACTAAGGGTTGAAAGGCCTGGGGTCTGACTAAGGGTTGAAAGGCCTGGGGTCTGACTAAGGGTTGAAAGGCCTGGGGTCTGACTAAGGGTTGAAAGGCCTGGGGTCTGACTAAGGGATGACAGGCCATTTGACCATACTGTAGATGTCTTAGTAAATCACATGGTATCTTACCATACTGTAGATGTCTTAGTAAATCACATGGTATCTTACCATACTGTAGATGTCTTAGTAAATCACATGGTATCTTACCATATTGTAGATGTCTTAGTAAATCACCCCCCTAAGTGTATTAATAGCTGGTGTAACAGCCCTTTGATGTACTTACCATCGCTCAGTAGAGTAGCCCCAGAGGGAGGAGAACATTCTCTGTGGTATAGTCATGTTGGATGAACATGGGGCGGCAGGTAGCTTAGTGGTTAAGAGCGTAGTGCCAGTAACCGAAAGGTCGCTGGTTCTAATCCCCCGAGCCGACTAGGTGAAAAATCTGTCGATGTGCCCTTGAGCAAGGCACTTAACCCTAATTGCTCCTGTAAGTCGCTCTGGGTAAGAGCGTCTGCTAAATGACTAAAATTTAAATGTACTAAATGTCAGATCCACTCAGTCATCCCTGGCCCTGGTGACACACAGAGCACAGTGAGGAAGCAGGTGTGTGTGTGTGTGTGTGTGTGTGTGTGTGTGTGTGTTCGGCCAGGGTGACACACAGAGCGCAGTGAGGAAGCAGCTGTGTGTGTGTGTGTGTGTGTGTGTGTGTGTGTGTGTGTGTGTGTGTGTGTGTGTTCGGCCAGGGTGACACACAGAGCGCAGTGGTGTTGGCGTCGGTCACACTCCCAAATCAAAAGGCTTTCAACAGCCTGCAGAGAGGGGAGGGTGACCGTACTTTATTATGGACCATGTAGAACAGTGGTCACCAAGCTTTTCTGAGTAAAGATCACGTTCTGAGTCAAAACATTGACTTAAAAAAACGTAAGCCTATGCAACATTAACCATTTAAAAACAGTTCTGTAGCAATGAGGTTTGTGCAGTAGGCTATAGACCCCAATACATTATCACTGCGTATTGGCTTTGCTTGAATTGTCCTGCCAATGTTGTTCTTCTCAGACTATTTAGAAATTACATTTAAAAAAAAAATGAGTTCTATAATCACACTGGTAATAGATCATGTGTTGTATTACTTGTGAGGCACAGCTGAGTGAGCATAATCATTAGCTTTTTTAAATTATTTTTATTATTGGACTGATGGACTGCATCTAATGGTCAGTCTGAGGGGTGGTAGGGAGCAGCGGTGAGGCGCCGTCCCTCCTCTCTCCCTCCCTCCGCTGAGAAAAGGGGGGACAGTCTTCCGGCCGTTGGCGAAACTCAAGTCGCACTGCGTTATTTCTGCCTCATGCACCAATTCATGTTGTTACCCCTATGACCAGAGAAAGGGAAATATTCCTCGATATAAAAAAAAAAAAGTATATTCCTTGATACTAATAATAACAACGCAAGCTTATCGGAACACTTTGCTATACTGATTCATTACAGCTGCAGTGCTTGTTGTAGCGTGAGGGGAAGTAGGGAGGACACACATTTTATGTCTTTATAAAAGTGTTGAACAAAGTGTTGACAGTGTTGAATAACAACTTAAACTTACTCATAAAAACAGCAGCTCTTTGCTGTATTCGTTGAGTCTCTCTCTACTAATGGTTTCTCCCAGTCTATGGCTTCGAGGAAACTGTGCAGACACTGTGATCTGGAATCGAAAAATTATATGGTTGAGAGGGATGAGGCAAAATGAATGGCAAATAAATCTGGTTGCGCAACCGATTGGCAAACGTATTGCAAATGGAGAAATCATGTGACTAAACTGAATAAAAGAAGAAGAAACAACACTATGAAACAGATAAATGACATAAAGAATTATAGTAAAAAAGCTTTGGAGCACCTTAAATGACATTTTGGGAAAAAAGGCAAACTCAGCTCCATCATTTATTGAATCAGATGGCTCATTCATCACAAAACCAACTGATATTGCCAACTACTTTAATACTTTTTTTCATTGGTAAGATTAGCAAACTTAGGCATGACATGCCATCAACAATTACTGACACTACACATCCAAGTATATCTGACCAAATTATGAAAGACAGGCATTGTAATTTTGAATTCCAGAAAGTGAGTGTGGAAGAGGTGAAAAAAGTATTGCTGTCTATTAACAATGACAAGCCACCAGGGTCTGACAACTTGGATGGAAAATTACTGAGGGTAATAACGGACTATATTGTACTCCTATTTGCCATATTTTCAATTTAAGCCTACTAGAATGAGTGTGCCCCCAGGTTTGGAGTGAAGCAAAAGTCATTCCGCTACCTAAGAATAGTAAAGCCCCCTTTATTGGCTCAAATAGCCGACCAATCAGCCTGTTACCAACCCTTAGTAAACTACTGGAAAAAATTGTGTTTGACCAGATACAATGCTATTTTACAGTAAACAAATTGACAACAAACTTTCAGCATGCTTATAGAGAAGGACATTCAACAAGCACAGCACTTACACAAATGACTGATGATTGGCTGAGAGAAATTGATGATGAAAAGATTGTGGGGGCTGTTTTGTTAGACTTCAGTGTGGCTTTTGACATTATCGATCATAGTCTGCTGCTGGAAAAACGTATTTGTTATGGCTTTACACCCCCTGCTATATTGTGGATGAAGAGTTACTTGTCTAACAGAACACAGAGGGTGTTCTTTAATGGAAGCCTCTCCAACATAATCCAGGTAGAATCAGGAATTCCCCAGGGCAGCTGTCTAGGCCCCTTGCTTTTTTCAATCTTTACTAACGACATGCCACTGGCTTTGAGTGTCTATGTATGCGGATGACTCAACACTATACACGTCAGCTACTACAGCGACTGAAATGACTGCAACACTTAACAAAGAGCTGCAGTTAGTTTCAGAATGGGTGGCAAGGAATAAGTTAGTCCTGAATATTTCCAAAACTAAAAACATTGTATTTGGGTCAAATAATTCACTAAACCCTAAACCTCAACTACATCTCGTAATGAATAATGTTGAAATTGAGCAAGTTGAGGAGACTAAACTGCTTGGAGTAACCCTGGATTGTAGACTGTCATGGTCAAAGCATATTGATACAACAGTAGCTAAAATGGGGAGAAGTATGTCCATAATTAAGCGCTGCTCTGCCTTCTTTACAACACTATCAACAAGGCAGGTCCTACAGGCCCTAGTTTTGTCACACCTGGACTACTGTTCAGTCGTGTGGTCAGGTGGCACAAAGAGGGACTTGGGAAAATTGCAGTTGGCTCAGAACAGGGCAGCACAGCTGGCCCTTAAAAGTACACGGAGAGCTAACATTAATGACATGCATGTCAGTCTCTCCTTGCTCAAAGTGGAAGAGAGATTGACTTCATCACTACTTGTTTTTGTAAGAGGTGTTGACAAGCTGAATGTGCCGAGCAGTCTGTTTAAACTACTATCACACAGCTCGGAAACCCATGCATACCCCACAAGACATGCCACCAGAGGTCTCTTCACAGCCTCCAAGTCCAGAACAGACTATGGGAGGCGCACAGTACTACATAGAGCCATGACTACATGGAACTCTATTCCACATCAGGTAACTGATGCAAGCAGTAGAATCACATTTTTTAAAAACAGGTTTTAAAAACTTCTGGAACAACGGGGACTGTGAAGAGTCACACACAAGGGTATAGACACATGCATACGCACACATTGTGATATTGTTGTATTAAACATTTTGTATTGTAGATATGTAGTGGTGTAATAATGATATATGATGTACTGTTTTATATTTTGTTTTATATGTAATGTAAGTGCTTTAATATGTTTGGACCCCATGAAGAGTAGCTGCTGACTTGGCAGGAGCTAATGGGGATCCATAATAAACCCCAGGAAGAGTAGCTGCTGACTTGGCAGGAACTAATGGGGATCCATAATAAACCCCAGGAAGAGTAGCTGCTGCCTTGGCAGGAACTAATGGGGATCCATAATAAACCCCAGGAAGAGTAGCTGCTGACTTGGCAGGAACTAATGGGGATCCATAATAAACACCAGGAAGAGTAGCTGCTGACTTGGCAGGAACTAATGGGGATCCATAATAAACACCAGGAAGAGTAGCTGCTGACTTGGCAGGAGCTAATGGGGATCCATAATAAACCCCAGGAAGAGTAGCTGCTGCCTTGGCAGGAACTAATGGGGATCCATAATAAACCCCAGGAAGAGTAGCTGCTGCCTTGGCAGGAACTAATGGGGATCCATAATAAACCCCAGGAAGAGTAGCTGCTGCCTTGGCAGGAACTAATGGGGATCCATAATAAACCCCAGGAAGAGTAGCTGCTGCCTTGGCAGGAACTAATGGGGATCCATAATAAACCCCAGGAAGAGTAGCTGCTGCCTTGGCAGGAACTAATGGGGATCCATAATAAACCCCAGGAAGAGTAGCTGCTGCCTTGGCAGGAACTAATGGGGATCCATAATAAACCCCAGGAAGAGTAGCTGCTGCCTTGGCAGGAACTAATGGGGATCCATAATAAACCCCAGGAAGAGTAGCTGCTGACTTGGCAGGAACTAATGGGGATCCATAATAAACCCCAGGAAGAGTAGCTGCTGACTTGGCAGGAACTAATGGGGATCCATAATAAACCCCAGGAAGAGTAGCTGCTGACTTGGCAGGAACTAATGGGGATCCATAATAAACCCCAGGAACAGTAGCTGCTGCCTTGGCAGGAACTAATGGGGATCCATAATAAACCCCAGGAAGAGTAGCTGCTGACTTGGCAGGAACTAATGGGGATCCATAATAAACCCCAGGAAGAGTAGCTGCTGACTTGGCAGGAACTAATGGGGATCCATAATAAATACAAATACAAAAAATCTGAGCTATCTGATTTGGCCAGTGGTAGGCCTATAGGTGCACTTGATTTGCTCTCTGGGCCTGCCGGTTAAGCGGTTCAAAATGGGGACACTTTGTCTTCCCGGTGCTAGGGCTGCTGAATCAAGTGCACCTACCACCAACAAAGCGAAAACGAATACAAATACTAGGAACACAAGGCTCTATCGTTGGGTTTTTTACAGAAATGTTTGGTGATGGGTTAGGAATGTCTTGGAGATGGACCAGTCAATCCCGATCGACCGGTTGGTGACCACTGATGTAATACTGCCCAGTGAGGGTTATCCCCCATGGTTTTACATGTTAACAGTCTTATTGAATGTTGAATGACAGTGGCCATGTGATAAGGATCAAATGAAGGAATGTGTGTGTGTGTGTGTGTTTGTCGGTATGTTTGTGAGACAGTTTGTGTGTGTTTCTCTTGTTTGTTTATGTGTGTGTGTGTGTGTGTGTGTGTGTTTCTGTCTTTGTGTTTCTCTGTTTGTTTCCAAGACCGTGTGTGAAGTCATACCCATAAAATGTGTCTGTCTTATCAAATAGTCTCAAGGTGGTAGGTAGGTAGGTAGACCAGTCCAACCAGTACAGAACCACAGGACCCAGTTAGGTCAAATTACTTAGAAATATGAAGTTCCCCCTCTGGTGGTTTAAAAGGAGACCCACAGACAGACTGACCTCCCCTGTTGCCAAGTCCCAGGCTTTCTCTGGGTGGGTTCCAAATGGCACCCTTTTCCCTACATAGTGAACTACGGGCCATGGTCAAAAGTAGTGCACTACATGGGGAACAGGGGTGCCATTTGGGGACGTAGCTTCTGTCTACTGCCCAATTACCTGACGATGTTAAAACTGCTGGTCCGTGCTCTGTTCTAGAACAATTTAAATGTTCTACCTGATATGCCCCACATTTCCTTAAGGAAGGAAGCAGTTAGACACTGACCAAATGAAAAGTATTAATTTCAGCTTTGTATTTGGAACAGTGTCGAACTATGAGCTGCCATAGAAATGCCTCTTTGCAAACTAGAAAGGGTAATTTTCCTGAAGAAAGATTGTGTGACTTGCTCCTGCTGGCATATTAGACTTCTTGCCTTTCAGCAATTTGTCTTGGTTGTCATACTGAGGGAGAAATGGAGATTGCCACTGAGAACTTAATATGTTGGTATTAGCCAAGGGCAATAGCTTCCTTAACAACAGTCTCTACTCCCTCCCTCCCTGTTCCCAGGTATGTTTGTGACTCTGAAGCTGCTCTGATTTGATAGATTATATATCATATTCCCTGTTCCCAGATCTGTGGGTTACCCCGAAGCTGCTCTGATTTTGATTGATCATATATCATATTCCCTGTTCCCAGGTCTGTGGGTGACTCTGAAGCTGCTTCCAGGTGATATCCATCAGATCAGGAAGGACTTCCCTCACCTGGTTGACCGTTCTACAGCCGTAGCCCGCAAGATGGGCTTCCCAGAGATCATCATGCCAGGTAATATCATGATCCTTTCAGAGATCATCATGCCAGGTAGTATCATGATCCTTTCAGAGATCATCATGCCAGGTAGTATCATGATCCTTTCAGAGATCATCATGCCAGGTAGTATCATGATCCTTTCAGAGATCATCATGCCAGGTAGTATCATGATCCTTTCAGAGATCATCATGCCAGGTAGTATCATGATCCTTTCAGAGATCATCATGCCAGGTAGTATCATGATCCTTTCAGAGATCATCATGCCAGGTAGTATCATGATCCTTTCAGAGATCATCATGCCAGGTAGTATCATGATCCTTTCAGAGATCATCATGCCAGGTAATATCATGATCCTTTCAGAGATCATCATGCCAGGTAGTATCATGATCCTTTCAGAGATCATCATGCCAGGTAATATCATGATCCTTTCAGAGATCATCATGCCAGGTAGTATCATGATCCTTTCAGAGATCATCATGCCAGGTAATATCATGATCCTTCCCAGAGATCATCATGCCGGGTAATATCATGATCCTTTCAGAGATCATCATGCCGGGTAGTATCATGATCCTTTCAGAGATCATCATGCCGGGTAGTATCATGATCCTTTCAGAGATCATCATGCCGGGTAATATCATGATCCTTTCAGAGATCATCATGCCGGGTAGTATCATGATCCTTTCAGAGATCATCATGCCGGGTAATATCATGATCCTTTCAGAGATCATCATGCCGGGTAATATCATGATCCTTTCAGAGATCATCATGCCGGGTAATATCATGCCCCCTTTCCACTGTGAGATTTACTCCGGTGTTGGGTCCTAAAGACTCTATCTGGTTCCTACTGTGACTTGGGGCCACTGGGGCCAGATTGGGACTTTAGACAGGGCTTTATCCATTTATCAAATCATTATTACTATCTCAATGACTAAGTTGGTTAAATAAAGGCCATATAGATAAATACATCCCTTTCCTGCCTCTGAAACTTAAAATTATGTACTGAAAGTATATGAAGTCATTTTGGGCGGTTTTCTGACTTTCTGGCCCATGTGCAACAGTCATTTCTTTCTGATCCATCATTCATTGACTTCAATGGGAGCCGTATGTGAAAATCCACATTATGCATGTAGGTCTGAAGTCAGAACACGTCCCTTTGTCAGTGAGGTGTGTGTCCTCATTAGCCCTGTCTGTGTTTCCCCTTAGGTGATGTGCGTAACGATATCTACGTAACCCTGGTCCAGGGAGAGTTTGATAAAGGCAGCAAGTCCACCCCCAAGAATGTAGAGGTCACCATGACAGTCTACGACGAGGACGGAAAGAAACTGGAGGTATTGAGAGACACGCACGCACGCACACACAGGACGGAAAGAAAGTGGAGGTACTGACTAACGAATGGGTGTTAGTCTCACTGCTTTTTAGATCTTGTTCTGTCCACGTCGTGGTCCATTTTCTAGAGGTTTGACGTGGTGTAGTGCAGCTCTCACTGGGGAAAGTTCTGTCCACGTCGTGGTCCATTTTCTAGAGGTTTGACGTGGTGTAGTTCAGCTCTCACTGGGGAAAGCCAAAGCCTGTGATTAAGAGGGCTGACCGGACCTGACTGCTATTTCTCAATTATTGGGTATCAGCTTACTGTAGTCCACCAATTCAAAAAAATATATACTTTCAAACTGAAATTGCCCTGATTGTTTGTGAACAGCAGACAAATGACTATCCTTCTTTAACCGGTCTCCTCCCCTTCATCTACACTGATTTGAAGTGGATTTAACAAGTGACATCAATAAGGGATCATAGCTTTCACCTGGATTGTATTCGGCGCATGTGTCAAATACAATTTGATTTGATTTACCGGGATCGTCTGTCATGGAAAGAGCAGGTGTTGCTACTGTTTTGTCCACTCAGTGAATAACATCGTAAAACTACCAATGCTTCAGTGTTGCACAGTGCTTGCCAGCAGGCTCAGCCCAACCCATCTCATCATCACCACGACAGACACTTCAAGGCTGCTTCATTTGCATATAAATCACAGACACAGACACACTTCAGAGCTGCTTCATTTGCGTATAATCATGGTGCGTGTCTCCAACATCTCTTCCAGAGTCTGGGCTGAGCTAGGCGGTAGAGGCTAGGGCCTAATCATTGCCACATGCTGTGTTTTTCCTCCAATCTGGAACTAAATGCATAATTTGCTGCAGCTGAGGCTGATGACTCTCTATGCTGCTGATCTCTTGCTTCCCCAATAGGAGGAAGTCTCATCTTCTCATCCAGGATATCATCTCTTCTTTCTCACACCACATCCCTCCAATCTCTCTGGGGCTGGAGGAGTGGAATCAGGAGCCTGAAACTCTGCTGCCCAGACCCCCCCCCCACACACCTCTCTTCACCCCCCCCCCCCCCCCCCCCCCCCCAAGTCTCATATCTTCTATTGTAATACAGACATTTTCATCCTTTAGACCCATTAGCTCCCTGCAACACAGAGGTGGAGAAATCATCCTCAGAGCCCTCCCTTCATTAGATACAGTGAGGGGGAAAAAGTATTTGATCCCCTGCTGATTTTGTACGTTTGCCCACTGACAAAGACATGATAAGTCTATAATTTTAATGGTAGGTTTAATTTAACAGTGAGAGACAGAATAACAAAACAAAAAAAATCCAGAAAAACGAATGTCAAAAATGTTATAAATTGATTTGCATTTTAATGAGGGAAATAAGTATTTGACCCCTTAGTACTTAGTACTTGGTGGCAAAACCCTTGTTGGCAATCACAGAGGTCAGACGTTTCTTGTAGTTGGCCACCAGGTTTGCACACATCTCAGGAGGGATTTTGTCCCACTCCTCTTTGCAGATCTTCTCCAAGTCATTAAGGTTTCGAGGCTGACGTTTGGTAACTCGAACCTTCAGCTCCCTCCACAGATTTTCTATGGGATTAAGGTCTGGAGACTGGCTAGGCCACTGGGAGCCAGAAATCTTTCTGATTGAGAGGGGGTCAAATACTTATTTCCCTCATTTAAAATGCAAATCAATTTATAACATTTTCGACCTGCGTTTTTCTGGATTTTGTTGTTGTTATTCTGTCTCTCACTGTTCAAATAAACCTACCATTAAAATTATAGATTGATCATTTGTTTGTCAGTGGGCAAACGTACAAAATCAGCAGGGGATCAAATACTTGTTCTCCCCACTGTATTTAACCAGATGGGTTAGAGAGAAGAGGAATGAACAGAAGATAGAGGGAGAAAGGATCTGCCGAGGCATTGATTAAGACCGTATTGTCCTAGTAGTGAAGGAGCTTCCAGGTTCTCACTCCAGGTGTAACTTTACAAGACTCTTTTCTCTCTCTCATCTCACTGACTCCTCCCCGGGGAAGGCTTTGATTTAGACAGTGGTGGAAAAAGTACCCAATTGTCATACTTGAGGAAAAGTAAAGAAACCTCAATAGAAAATGACTCAAGTAAAAGTCACCCAGTAAATTTCTACTTTAAAAAAAAATTCTAAAAGTATTTGTTTTAAAATATACTTATCAAAAGTAATTGTAATTACTAAAACATACTTAAGTATCAAAAGTAAAAATAAAAGTATAAATAATTTCAAATTCCTTATATTAGGCAAACCAGACAGCAACATTTTCTTGTTTTTTTTTTAATTTATGGATATCCAGGGGCACATTCCAACATTCAGACATAATTTACAAACGAAGCACGTGTTCTCTTGATAAGTGTGATAATTGGACCATTTTCCTGTCCTGCTAAGCATTGAAAATGTAACGAGTACGTTTGGGTGTCAAGGAAAATGTATGGAGTAATAATAATAATAATATAATATGCCATTTAGCAGACGCTTTTATCCAAAGCGACTTACAGTCATGCGTGCATACATTTTTGTGTATGGGTGGTCCCGGGGATCGAACCCACTACCTTGGCGTTACAAGCGCCGTGCTCTACCAGCTGAGCTACAGAGGACCACAGTAAAAAGTACAATATTTTCTTTTGGAATGTAGTGAAGTAAAAGTAGTCAAAAATCTAAATAGTAAAGTACAGATACCCCCCTCCCCCCAAAACTCCTTAAGTAGTACTTTAAAGTATTTTTACTTAAGTACTTTACACCACCGGATTTAGATTGGCTGAACGGTGCTCTCAGCAGGTTGTAATTGGTTTAGAGCAGGGATGGGCATCTTTGATGGTGGTGGGGGCCACAAAAAAACTGAACTCATCATGAGGGGCCGCAGTGGCTCATGGGTCTGCGTACCCACATCCATACACCCCTTTGACTTTGCCATGGGGCAGAGAGAAAAACTTGCAGTTTTACACTGACCCCCCCAGTGGTTTACAGCGAGACCCTGACCCCCCCCCCCCCCCCAGTGGTTTACAGTAAGGTCCTGACCCCCCAGTGGTTTACAGTGAGGACCTGACCCCCCAGTGGTTTACAGTGAGGACCTGACCCCCCAGTGGTTTACAGTGAGGACCTGACCCCCCCAGTGGTTTACAGCGAGACCCTGACCCCCCCCCCCCCCCCCCCCCAGTGGTTTACAGTGAGGTCCTGACCCCCCCAGTGGTTTACAGCGAGGACCTGACCCCCCAGTGGTTTACAGTGAGGACCTGACCCCCCCAGTGGTTTACAGCGAGACCCTGACCCCCCCCCCCCCCCAGTGGTTTACAGCGAGACCCTGACCCCCCCAGTGGTTTACAGCGAGGACCTGACCCCCCAGTGGTTTACAGTGAGGACCTGACCCCCCCAGTGGTTTACAGCGAGACCCTGACCCCCCAGTGGTTTACAGTGAGGACCTGACCCCCCCAGTGGTTTACAGTGAGGACCTGACCCCCCAGTGGTTTACAGGGATCCGCTACGGGAAGCTAATGACCTGTCTGGACCTGTAGCACCAGCTGGTCTCTCCAGCAACACACACACACACACACACACACACACACACACACACACACACACACTGCAGCAGCAAAGGCAGTAGTGCTCAATTTAATATTTAATTAGTCATATATTTCTAATTAAGCAGGGTGTTTTCTGGGGAGTTACGGTTGGTTGAATAGACAGGCTGGCTGGAGTTCATGCTTTATATTAACACAGCCTTAGCATTAAGACAGCCCAATGAGGATATATGGAGGTTGTGCTATTTAATGTGAAAACATACTACATGTGCTTTACGGTGTGCTCTCAAAGTAATGATAATGCCAGGGACATAATTAGGATAGCAACCACATGAGTCTGTCATTTTGAATAGAAATACTTTATGGTTCAGCCCATATCCATACTATACTCATATATGTACATGTTGTCCTGTGTTGTGTTGTCCTGTGTTGTGTTGGCCTGTGTTGTGTTGTCCTGTGTTGTACTGTGTTGTCCTGTCCTGTGGTGTGTTGTCCTGTGGTGTTGTCCTGTGTTGTGTTGTGTTGTCCTGTACTGTGTTGTCCTGTGGTGTGTTGTCCTGTGGTGTGTTGTCCTGTGGTGTGTTGTCCTGTGTTGTGTTGTGTTGTTGTCCTGTGTTGTGTTGTGTTGTCCTGTCCTGTGTTGTGTTGTCCTGTGTTGTGTTGTTGTCCTGTGTTGTGTTGTCCTGTGTTGTGTTGTGTTGTATTGTGTTGTCCTGTCTTGTGTTGTGTTGTCTTGTGTTCTGTGTTGTCCTGTGTTGTGTTGTGTTGTGTTGTCCTGTGTTGTATTGTGTTGTATTGTCCTGTGTTGTGTTGTCTTGTGTTGTCCTGTGTTGTGTTGTGTTGTCCTGTGTTGTGTTGGCCTGTGTTGTGTTGGCCTGTGTTGTGTTGGCCTGTGTTGTGGTGTTGTCCTGTGTTGTGTTGTGTTGTCTTGTTGTTGTGTTGTTGTCTTGTCTTGTGTTGTCCTGTGTTGTGTTGTGTTGTCCTGTGTTGTGTTGTGTTGTCCTGTGTTGTGTTGTGTTGTCCTGTGTTGTGTTGTCCTGTGTTGTGTTGTGTTGTCCTGTGTTGTGTTGTTGTCCTGTGTTGTGTTGTTGTCCTGTGTTGTGTTGTGTTGTCCTGTGTTGTGTTGTGTTGTCCTGTGTTGTGTTGTCCTGTGTTGTGTTGTCCTGTGTTGTGTTGTCCTGTGTTGTGTTGTCCTGTGTTGTGTTGTCCTGTCCTGTGTTGTGTTGTCCTGTGTTGTGTTGTGTTGTCCTGTGTTGTGTTGTCCTGTGTTTTATGTGTTGTCCTGTGTTATCGTCAGAGTAATCAATCACCTTCATCACTCACTCATCTCCTGCTCGTGGTCCTCTGTAACTCAGTAGAGCATGGCTCTTGGTCCTCTGTAACTCAGTAGGTAGAGAATGGCTCTTGGTCCTCTGTAACTCAGTAGAGCATGGCTCTTGGTCCTCTGTAACTCAGTAGCGCATGGCTCTTGGTCCTCTGTAACTCAGTTAGTAGAGCATGGCTCTGGGTCCTCTGTAACTCAGTAGAGCATGGCTCTTGGTCCTCTGTAACTCAGTAGAGCATGGCTCTTGGTCCTCTGTAACTCAGTAGAGCATGGCTCTTGGTCCTCTGTAACTCAGTTGGTAGAGCATGGCTCTTGGTCCTCTGTAACTCAGTAGAGCATGGCTCTTGGTCCTCTGTAACTCAGTAGAGCATGGCTCTTGGTCCTCTGTAACTCAGTAGAGCATGGCTCTTGGTCCTCTGTAACTCAGTTGGTAGAGCATGGCTCTTGGTCCTCTGTAACTCAGTAGGTAGAGCATGGCTCTTGGTCCTCTGTAATTCAGTAGGTAGAGCATGGCTCTTGGTCCTCTGTAACTCAGTAGAGCATGGCTCTTGGTCCTCTGTAACTCAGTAGAGCATGGCTCTTGATCCTCTGTAACTCAGTTGGTAGAGCATGGCTCTTGGTCCTCTGTAACTCAGTAGAGCATGGCTCTTGGTCCTCTGTAACTCAGTTGGTAGAGCATGGCTCTTGGTCCTCTGGAACTCAGTAGAGCATGGCTCTTGGTCCTCTGTAACTCAGTAGAGCATGGCTCTGGGTCCTCTGTAACTCAGTAGAGCATGGCTCTTGGTCCTCTGTAACTCAGTTGGTAGAGCATGGCTCTTGGTCCTCTGTAACTCAGTAGAGCATGGCTCTTGGTCCTCTGTAACTCAGTTAGTAGAGCATGGCTCTTGGTCCTCTGTAACTCAGTTGGTAGAGCATGGCTCTTGGTCCTCTGTAACTCAGTTAGTAGAGCATGGCTCTTGGTCCTCTGTAACTCAGTTAGTAGAGCATGGCTCTTGGTCCTCTGTAACTCAGTAGAGCATGGCTCTTGGTCCTCTGTAACTCAGTTGGTAGAGCATGGCTCTTGGTCCTCTGTAACTCAGTTAGTAGAGCATGGCTCTTGGTCCTCTGTAACTCAGTTAGTAGAGCATGGCTCTTGGTCCTCTGTAACTCAGTTAGTAGAGCATGGCTCTTGGTCCTCTGTAACTCAGTTAGTAGAGCATGGCTCTTGGTCCTCTGTAACTCAGTAGAGCATGGCTCTTGGTCCTCTGTAACTCAGTTGGTAGAGCATGGCTCTTGGTCCTCTGTAACTCAGTTAGTAGAGCATGGCTCTTGGTCCTCTGTAACTCAGTTAGTAGAGCATGGCTCTTGGTCCTCTGTAACTCAGTTGGTAGAGCATGGCTCTTGGTCCTCTATAACTCAGTTGGTAGAGAATGGCTCTTGGTCCTCTGTAACTCAGTAGAGCATGGCTCTTGGTCCTCTGTAACTCAGTAGAGCATGGCTCTTGGTCCTCTGTAACTCAGTAGAGCATGGCTCTTGGTCCTCTGTAACTCAGTTGGTAGAGCATGGCTCTTGGTCCTCTGTAACTCAGTAGAGCATGGCTCTTGGTCCTCTGTAACTCAGTAGAGCATGGCTCTTGGTCCTCTGTAACTCAGTAGAGCATGGCTCTTGGTCCTCTGTAACTCAGTAGAGCATGGCTCTTGGTCCTCTGTAACTCAGTAGAGCATGGCTCTTGGTCCTCTGTAACTCAGTAGAGCATGGCTCTTGGTCCTCTGTAACTCAGTAGAGCATGGCTCTTGGTCCTCTGTAACTCAGTAGAGCATGGCACTTGGTCCTCTGTAACTCAGTTGGTAGAGCATGGCTCTTGGTCCTCTGTAACTCAGTTGGTAGAGCATGGCTCTTGGTCCTCTGTAACTCAGTTAGTAGAGCATGGCTCTTGGTCCTCTGTAACTCAGTTAGTAGAGCATGGCTCTTGGTCCTCTGTAACTCAGTAGAGAATGGCTCTTGGTCCTCTGTAACTCAGTAGAGCATGGCTCTTGGTCCTCTGTAACTCAGTTAGTAGAGCATGGCTCTTGGTCCTCTGTAACTCAGTAGAGCATGGCTCTTGGTCCTCTGTAACTCAGTAGAGCATGGCTCTTGGTCCTCTGTAACTCAGTAGAGCATGACTCTTGGTCCTCTGTAACTCAGTAGAGCATGGCTCTTGGTCCTCTGTAACTCAGTTGGTAGAGCATGGCTTTTGGTCCTCTGTAACTCAGTAGAGCATGGCTCTTGGTCCTCTGTAATTCAGTAGAGCATGGCTCTTGGTCCTCTGTAACTTAGTAGAGCATGGCTCTTGGTCCTCTGTAACTCAGTTGGTAGAGCATGGCTCTTGGTCCTCTGTAACTCAGTTGGTAGAGCATGGCTCTTGGTCCTCTGTAACTCAGTAGAGCATGGCTCTTGGTCCTCTGTAACTCAGTAGAGCATGGCTCTTGGTCCTCTGTAACTCAGTTGGTAGAGCATGGCTCTTGGTCCTCTGTAACTCAGTAGAGCATGGCTCTTGGTCCTCTGTAACTCAGTAGAGAATGGCTCTTGGTCCTCTGTAACTCAGTTGGTAGAGCATGGCTTTTGGTCCTCTGTAACTCAGTAGAGAATGGCTCTTGGTCCTCTGTAACTCAGTAGAGCATGGCTCTTGGTCCTCTGTAACTCAGTAGAGCATGGCTCTTGGTCCTCTGTAACTCAGTCAGTAGAGCATGGCTCTTACAGGATAGTGGTTTGATTCCAGGGACCACCCGTATGTAAAATGTATGCATGGATAACTTTAAGTAGCTTTGGATTAAAGCATCTGCTAAATGGTATATAATAATATTATTATTATATTCAAATACCTTCTCCATATCCACCTCTCTCTCTGGTTCAGAATGTGATGTACCCTGGTGCTGGAGACGAGGACATCTTGGAGTACCAGTCTGTCATCTACTACCAGGTCAAACAGCCACGCTGGTTTGAAACCATCAAGGTTAGTCTGTCTGTACCCTTGTGTGTTTGTGAGTGTGTGTGTGTGTGTGTGTGCATGTGTGTACTTTAATTTGAGATGCATTGAGTTCCATTGAGCTGCCTGTCTCCTGCCTTACTGTTTAACCTCAAGGTTGCCATCCCAATTGAAGACGTGAACCGAAGCCACCTGCGATTCACCTTCCGTCACCGGTCATCTCAAGAATGTAAGTACAAATATGAATGTTTTTAAGGTCTTTAATTACTTTATTTAATAGAAAGAGAGAGGATGACAGTGAGGAAAGATAGAGGATGACAGTAGGGAAATATAGAGAGAGGATGACAAGGAGGATGACAGTGGGGAAAGATAGAGAGAGGATGACAGAGGGGAAAGATTGAGAGAGGATGACAGAGAGGAAATATAGAGAGAGGATGACAGGAAGGATGACAGTGAGGAAAGATGGAGAGAGGATGACAGAGAGGATGACGGTGAGGAAAGATAGAGAGAGGATGACAGAGAGGCAATATAGAGAGAGGATGACAGTAAGGATGACAGTGAGGAAAGATGGAGAGAGGATGACAGAGAGGATGACAGTGAGGAAAGATAGAGAGAGGATGACAGAGAGGATGACGGTGAGGAAAGATAGAGAGAGGATGACAGAGAGGAAATATAGAGAGAGGATGACAGGGAGGATGACAGTGAGGAAATATAGAGAGAGGATGACAGAGAGGATGACAGTGAGGAAATATAGAGAGAGGATGACAGAGTGGATGACAGTGAGGAAATATATAGAGAGGATGACAATTCATAACTTAAACCGCTACACCACCCTAGTCCACGAGCACAAATATACATTCATACAATTATTCAGACAATTAATTCATAAATAGTAAGCAATTGGCTCCCAATCTGTCCCCAGTTGTCCAAGCCCAGCAGACTGGGTCCTGGCCATACGTCCTGGCCCGATGTCCTGGCCCGATGTCCTGGCACTCATAGGGTATAGGGGGCCATTTAGGACACAAGCCCTGCTCATAATAATTACTTTGAGGTTCACCCTGTGTCACTTTAATTGTGAAATGAAATTCCCCTACGTAAATGAGCTTCATGTTATTCTGTTGGGACGGCTGTCTGTCTGTCAGTGGGCCCAGGCTGGGAGAATAAAATGCCTGGAACAACTCATTTGTGTGTTGGGGAAGGCGTCCGCCTGGCTGAAGGGACTCCATTATAAATGTATTTATTTATTTTTGGTAGTGTTTGTAATGTTTTGGGTGTGGACCAGGGCTAAGGAAGCCTTTCCTGGCAGCCTTGTTGCTGCTCCATCTGCTCGCCACATGGTGTAGTATCGGTTAGCCCAGCCAAGAGGGGCTGGTGGAGTAAAGGGCATGAGTTAGCGGAGAGCGGGCCGGCCGTATGCAAAACTATCAATTAGCAGGTCCAGACAGCCTGGACTGGGGTTGTCTGTCTGAACCGTGCTGTAGTCAGGGTGACGCTCTCCATCCTCTCCTCCTAGCAACGACACACACACACACAGTTGTGGGCTTCAGCAAAGACAAATCCTCTAGCACTGTTTACTTCTCAGTCACTCTGCCAGCCAGCCAGTCACTCTGCCAGCCAGTCAGTCACTTAGCCAGCCAGCCAGTCACTCACTCACTCACTCACTCACTCACTCACTCACTCACTCACTCACTCACTCACTCACTCACTCACTCACTCACTCACTCACTCACTCACTCACTCACTCAGCCAGCCAGCCAGCCACTCACTCAGCCAGCCAGTCACTCACTCACTCACTCACTCACTCACTCACTCACTCACTCACTCACTCACTCACTCACTCACTCACTCACTCACTCACTCACTCACTCACTCACTCACTCACTCACTCACTCACTCACTCACTCACTCACTCAGCCAGCCAGCCAGCCAGCCAGCCACTCACTCACTCACTCACTCACTCACTCAGCCAGCCAGTCACTCTGCCAGCCAGCCAGTCACTCTGCCAGCCAGCCAGTCACTCTGCCAGCCAGCCAGTCACTCTGCCAGCCAGTCAGACAGTCCAAAGTTTTGAGAATGACACCAGTATTGGTCTTCACAAAGTTTGCTGCTTCAGTGTTATGAGATATTTTTGTCAGATGTTACTATGGTATACTGAAGTATAATTACAAGCATTTATGCAAAGTTTATGCAAAGAGTCAATATTTGCAGTGTTGACCCTTCTTTTTCAAGACCTCTGCAATCCGCCCTGGCATGCTGTCAATTCACTTCTGGGCCACATCCTGACTGATGGCAGCCCATTCTTGCATAATCAATGCTTGGAGTTTGTCAGAATTTGATGGTTTTTGTTTGTCCACCCGCCTCTTGAGGATCGACCACAAGTTCTCAATGGGATTAAGGTCTGGGGAGTTTCCTGGCCATGGACCCAAAATGTCGATATTTTGTTCCCCGAGCCACTTAGTTATCACTTTTGCCTTATGGCAAGGTGCTCCATCATGCTGGAAAAGGCATTGGTCGTCACCAAACTGTTCTTGGATGGTTGGGAGAAGTTGCTCTCAGAGGATGTGTTGGTACCATTCTTTATTCATGGCTGCGTTCTTAGGCAAAATTGTGAGTGAGCCCACTCCCTTGGCTGAGAAGCAACCCCACACATGAATGGTCTCAGGATGCTTTACTGTTGGCATGACACAGGACTGATGGTAGCGCTCACCTTGTCTTCTCTGGACAAGGTGTTTTCCGGATGCCCCAAACAATCGGAAAGGGGATTCATCAGAGAAAATGACTTTACCCCAGTCCTCAGCAGTCCAATCCCTGTACCTTTTGCAGAATATCAGTCTGTCCCTGATGTTTTTCCTGGAGAGAAGTGGCTTCTTTGCTGCCCTTCTTGACACCAGGCCTTCCTCCAAAAGTTTTTGCCTCACTGTGCATGCAGATGCACTCACACCTGCCTGCTGCCATTCCTGAACAAGCTCTGCACTGGTGGTGCCCCGATCCCACAGCTGAATCAACTTTAGGAGACGGTCCTGGCGCTTGCTGGACTTTCTTGGGCGCCCTGACGCCTTCTTCACATCAATTGAACCTCTCTCCTTGAAGTTCTTGATGATCCGATAAATGGTTGATATAGGTGCAATCTTACTAGCAACAATATCCTTGCCTGTGAAGCCCTTTTTGGGCAAAGCAATGATGACGGCACATGTTTTCTTGCAGGTAACCATGGTTAACATAGGAAGAACAATGATTTCAAGCACCACCCTCCTTTTAAAGCTTCCAGTCTGTTACAGTGAGGGAAAAACATATTTGATCCCCTGCTGATTTTGTACGTTTGCCCACTGACAAAGAAATGATCAGTCTATAATTTTAATGGTAGGTTTATTTGAACAGTGAGAGACAGAATAACAACAAAAAAATCCAGAAAAACGCATGTCAAAAATGTTATAAATTGATTTGCATTTTAATGAGGGAAATAAGTATTTGACCCCCTCTCAATCAGAAAGATTTCTGGCTCCCAGGTGTCTTTTATACAGATAACGAGCTGAGATTAGGAGCACACTTTTAAAGGGAGTGCTCCTAATATCAGCTTGTTACCTGTATAAAAGACACCTGTCCACAGAAGCAATCAATCAATCAGATTCCAAACTCTCCACCATGGCCAAGACCAAAGAGCTCTCCAAGGATGTCAGGGACAAGATTGTAGACCTACAAAAGGCTGGAATGGGCTACAAGACCATCGCCAATTAGCTTGGTGAGAAGGTGACAACAGTTGGTGTGATTATTCGCAAATGGAAGAAACACAAAAGAACTGTGAATCTCCCTCGGCCTGGGGCTCCATGCAAGATCTCACCTCGTGGAGTTGCAATGATCATGAGAACGGTGAGGAATCAGCCCAGAACTACACGGGAGGATCTTGTCAATGATCTCAAGGCAGCTGGGACCATAGTCACCAAGAAAACAATTGGTAGCACACTACGCCGTGAAGGACTGAAATCCTGCAGTGCCCGCAAGGTCCCCCTGCTCAAGAAATCATATATACAGGGCCGTCTGAAGTTTGCCAATGAACATCTGAATGATTCAGAGGAGAACTGGGTGAAAGTGTTGTGGTCAGATGAGACCAAAATCGAGCTCTTTGGCATCAACTCAACTCGCCGTGTTTGGAGGAGGAGGAATGCTGCCTATGACCCCAAGAACACCATCCCCACCGTCAAACATGGAGGTGGAAACATTATGCTTTGGGGATGTTTTTCTGCTAAGGGGACAGGACAACTTCACTGCATCAAAGGGACGATGGACGGGGCCATGTACCGTCAAATCTTGGGTGAGAACCTCCTTCCCTCAGCCAGGACATTGAAAATGGGTTGTGGATGGGTATTCCAGCATGACAATGACCCAAAGCACACGGCCAAGGCAACAAAGGAGTGGCTCAAGAAGAAGCACATTAAGGTCCTGGAGTGGCCTAGCCAGTCTCCAGACCTTAACCCCATAGAAAATCTGTGGAGGGAGCTGAAGGTTCGAGTTGCCAAACGTCAGGCTCGAAACCTTAATGACTTGGAGAAGATCTGCAAAGAGTAGTGGGACAAAATCCCTCCTGAGATGTGTGCAAACCTGGTGGCCAACTACAAGAAATGTCTGACCTCTGTGATTGCCAACAAGGGTTTTGCCACCAAGTACTAAGTCATGTTTTGCAGAGGGGTCAAATACTTATTTCCCTAATTAAAATGTAAATCAATTTATAACGTTTTTGACATGCGTTTTTCTGGATTTTCTTGTTGTTATTCTGTCTCTCACTGTTCAAAGTTTTTATTTTTTATTTTTTTTGTCATTTAGCAGACGCTCTTATCCAGAGCAATTTACAGGAGCAATTAGGGTTAAGTGTCTTGCTCAAGGGCACATCGACAGATTTTTCACCTAGTCTGCTCGGGGATTAGAACCAGCGACCTTTCGTTTACTGGCACAACGCTCTTTACCACTAAGCTACCTGCCGCCCCATTAAAATTATAGACTGATCATGTCTTTGTCAGTGGGCAAACGTACAAAATCAGCAGGGGATCAAATACTTTTTTCCCCTCACTGTATTCTAACTCAATCAGCATGTTTCTGGTCTCTCAAACTGAAGCCCTTTATCTGTGATTCTGTGCTTGTATCTGATTGAAGTCCTTACATAGTGAATAATCTCCTCTCCGGATTCTGCAGCATGCATACAAACAGTAGTCCCCCCCTCTATCTATATATTCTCTGTCCATCCATCCAACCATTGGTTGTCGTCCACTCCAGCGAGCAGAGAGATTATCCACAGCGCCAGGCTACGGGCAGAAAACCAATAAGTGGATTTATGCAGGTAGAATGCACCAGGTACTCGGATGAATCACGCCTGCACATCACGTACATTTTAGCTTGTTGATCTGGGGATGGTGATGTATACGGTCCTATCCGACGCTAAGCTTACGGGACACAGCCATAACTCTCCTCTTTAAATAGGACCCACACTGAGGCTTCCGTCCCAAATGCTGCCCAGTTCTCTATGTAGTGCACATAGTGTAGGGCTCTGGTCAAAGTATGCAGTGTGCTGACATCATTCTCCCTGGGATATTGTAGCAAAGATGTAAATGATCTCTGCCATATGGTAGCTAACAACTTCAGGTTATTGGACCCATGTGTGTTCTGACTGAGGATGGGATAGTGTTTGACCCATATGTGTTCTGACTGAGGATGGGATAGTGTATGACCCATATGTGTTCTGACTGAGGATGGGATAGTGTTTGACCCATATGTGTTCTGACTGAGGATGGGATAGTGTTTGACCCATATGTGTTCTGACTGAGGATGGGATTGTGTATGACCCATATGTGTTCTGACTGAGGATGGGATAGTGTTTGACCCATATGTGTTCTGACTGAGGATGGGATAGTGTATGACCCATATGTGTTCTGACTGAGGATGGGATAGTGTTTGACCCATATGTGTTCTGACTAATGCTGGGATAGTGTTTGTATGACCCATACAGTGCATTCGGAAAGTATTCAGACCCCTTGACTATTTCCAAATTTTGTTACGTTACAGCCTTATTCTAAAAGTGATTAAATTACATGTTTTCCTCATCAATCTACACACAATACCCCATAATGACAATCAAAAATGTTGCAAATGTATTTAACAAAAGAAGCAGAAATACCTTATTTACATAAGTATTCAGACCCTTTGCTATGAGACTCGAAATTCAGCTCAGCTGCATCCTGTTTCCAATGATCATCCTTGAGATGTTTCTACAACTTGATTGGAGTCCACCTGTGGTAAATACAATTGATTGGACATGATTTGGAAAGGCACACACCTGTCTATACAAGGTCCCACAGTTGACAGTGCATGTCAGAGCAAAAACCAAGCCATGAGGTCGAAGGAATTGTCCAAAAGCTCCAAGACAGGATTGTGTCGAGGCACAGATCTGGGGAAGGGTACCAAAAAATGTCTGCAGCATTGAAGGTCCCCGAGAACACTGGTCTCCATTCTTAAATGGAAGAAGATTGGAACCACCAAGACTCTTCCTAGAGCTGGCCGCCCGGCCAAACTGAGCAATCGGGGGAGAACGGCCTTGGTCAGGGAGGTGACCAAGAACACGATGGTCACTCTAACAGAGCTCCAGAGTTCCTCTGTGGAGATGGGAGAACCTTCCAGAAGGAAACAGGTTTCCCTCAAGAATATCCCTGTATTTAGCGCCATCCATCATTCCTTCAATTCTGACCAGTTTCTCAGTCCCTGCTGATGGAAAAACATCCCCACAGCATGATGCTGCCACCACCATGCTTCACTGTGGGGTTGGTGTTCTCGGGGTGATGAGAGGTGTTGGGTTTGCGCCAGACATAGCGTTTTCCTTGATGGCCAAAAAGCTCAATTTTAGTCTCATCTGACCAGAGTATCTTCTTCCATATGTTTGGGGAGTCTCCCACATGCCTTTTGGCGAACACCAAACGTGTTTGCTTATTTTTTCCTTTAAGCAATGGCTTTTTTCTGACCACTCTTCCGTAAAGCCCAGCTCTGTGGAGTGTACGGCTTAAAGTGGTCCTATGGACAGATACTCCAATCGCCGCTGTGGAGCTTTGCAGCTCCTTCAGGGTTATCTTTGGTCTCTTTGTTGCCTATCTGATTAATGCCCTCCTTGCCTGGTCCGTGAGTTTTGGTGGGAGGCCCTCTCTTGGCAGGTTTGTTGTGTTGCCATAGTCTTTCAATTTTTTTAATAATGCATTTAATGGTGCACCGTGGGATGTTCAACATTTCTGATATTTTTATATAACCCAACCCTGATCTGTACTTCTCCACAACTTTGTCCCTGACCTGTTTGGAGAGCTCCTTGGTTTTCATGGTGCCGCTTGCTTGGTGGTGCCCCTTGCTTAGTGGACTTTATTTAACTAATTATGTGACTTCTGAAGGTAATTGGTTGCACCAGATATTATTTAGGGGCTTCATAGCAAAGGGGGCGAATACATATGCACGCACCACTTTTCAGTTATTTCTTTTGGTTGAATATTTTGAAAGACATATTTTTTTTCATTTCACTTCACCAATTTTGACTATTTTGTGTATGTCCATTTACATGAAATCCAAATAAAAATACATTTAAATTACAGGTTGTAATGCAACAAAATAGGAAAAATGCCAAGGGGGATGAATACTTTTGCAAGGCACTGTAAATGTGATATTTCAGTTTCTGATTTTTAATAGATTTACAAAAATGTCTAAAACCTGTTTTTGCTTTGTTATTATTGGGTATTGTGTGTAGATTGATGAGGGGGAAAAAAAACAATTTAATCAATTTTAGAATAAGGCTGTAACGTAACAAAATGTGGAAAAAGTCAAGGGGTCTGAATACTTTCGGAATGCACTGTATGTTTTCTGACAGACAGCCAGTTAGAGCCCACTGAACCAGACAGCTAGTTAGAGCCCAGGCCCACTGAACCAGACAGCCAGTTAGAGCCCAGGCCCACTGAACCAGACAGCCGGTTAGAGCCAGGCCACTGAACCAGACAGCCAGTTAGAGCCCAGGCCCCACTGAACCAGACAACCGGTTAGAGCCCAGCCCATAGAGCCCAGGCCCACTGAACCAGACAGCCGTTAGAGCCCAGCCCACTGAACCAGACAGCCGTTAGAGCCCAGGCCCACTGAACCAGACAGCCGGTTAGAGCCCAGGCCCACTGAACCAGACAGCCGGGGTTAGAGCCCAGGCCCACTGAACCATGATGGTGGATTATGAAGCTTTGGCTCTTCTCTTTGTTATGGAGCTCTAACTGGTTGTCTGGTTCAGTGGGCCTGGGCTCTAACCGGCTGTCTGGTTCAGTGGGCCTGGGCTCTAACCGGCTGTCTGGTTCAGTGGGCCTGGGCTCTAACCGGCTGTCTGGTTCAGTGGGCCTGGGCTCTAACCGGCTGTCTGGTTCAGTGGGCCTGGGCTCTAACTAGCTGTCTGGTTCAGTGGGCCTGGGCTCTAACCGGTTGTCTGGTTCAGTGGGCCTGGGCTCTAACTGGCTGTCTGGTTCAGTGGGCCTGGGCTCTAACCGGCTGTCTGGTTCAGTGGGCCTGGGCTCTAACTGGCTGTCTGGTTCAGTGGGCCTGGGCTCTAACTAGCTGTCTGGTTCAGTGGGCCTGGGCTCTAACTGGCTGTCTGGTTCAGTGGGCCTGGGCTCTAACCGGCTGTCTGGTTCAGTGGGCCTGGGCTCTAACCGGTTGTCTGGTTCAGTGGGCCTGGGCTCTAACTGGCTGTCTGGTTCAGTGGGCCTGGGCTCTAACCGGCTGTCTGGTTCAGTGGGCCTGGGCTCTAACTGGCTGTCTGGTTCAGTGGGCCTGGGCTCTAACTGGCTGTCTGGTTCAGTGGGCCTGGGCTCTAACTGGTTGTCTGGTTCAGTGGGCCTGGGCTCTAACTGGCTGTCTGGTTCAGTGGGCCTGGGCTCTAACTGGCTGTCTGGTTCAGTGGGCCTGGGCTCTAACTGGCTGCCTGGTTCAGTGGGCCTGGGCTCTAACTGGCTGTCTGGTTCAGTGGGCCTGGGCTCTAACTGGCTGTCTGGTTCAGTGGGCCTGGGCTCTAACTGGCTGTCTGGTTCAGTGGGCCTGGGCTCTAACTGGCTGTCTGGTTCAGTGGGCCTGGGCTCTAACTGGCTGCCTGGTTCAGTGGGCCTGGGCTCTAACTGGCTGTCTGGTTCAGTGGGCCTGGGCTCTAACTAGCTGTCTGGTTCAGTGGGCCTGGGCTCTAACTGGCTGTCTGGTTCAGTGGGCCTGGGCTCTAACCGGCTGTCTGGTTCAGTGGGCCTGGGCTCTAACCGGTTGTCTGGTTCAGTGGGCCTGGGCTCTAACTGGCTGTCTGGTTCAGTGGGCCTGGGCTCTAACCGGCTGTCTGGTTCAGTGGGCCTGGGCTCTAACTGGCTGTCTGGTTCAGTGGGCCTGGGCTCTAACTGGCTGTCTGGTTCAGTGGGCCTGGGCTCTAACTGGTTGTCTGGTTCAGTGGGCCTGGGCTCTAACTGGCTGTCTGGTTCAGTGGGCCTGGGCTCTAACTGGCTGTCTGGTTCAGTGGGCCTGGGCTCTAACTGGCTGCCTGGTTCAGTGGGCCTGGGCTCTAACTGGCTGTCTGGTTCAGTGGGCCTGGGCTCTAACTGGCTGTCTGGTTCAGTGGGCCTGGGCTCTAACTGGCTGTCTGGTTCAGTGGGCCTGGGCTCTAACTGGCTGTCTGGTTCAGTGGGCCTGGGCTCTAACTGGCTGCCTGGTTCAGTGGGCCTGGGCTCTAACTGGCTGCCTGGTTCAGTGGGCCTGGGCTCTAACTGGCTGTCTGGTTCAGTGGGCCTGGGCTCTAACTGGCTGTCTGGTTCAGTGGGCCTGGGCTCTAACTGGCTGTCTGGTTCAGTGGGCCTGGGCTCTAACCGGCTGTCTGGTTCAGTGGGCCTGGGCTCTAACCGGCTGTCTGGTTCAGTGGGCCTGGGCTCTAACTGGCTGTTGACAGCTGAGATATGCTACTTTAGCCTCAGCCCTGCTACCCTGGCCCTGTTCTGTGGGTCCCTCCAAAGGCCTTGAGACACTAATGACCAGTGATGGGCTTGTGCTCCTGAGTGGCGCAGCGGTCTAAGGCACTGCATCTCAGTGCTTGAGGCGTCACTACAGACCCCCTGGTTCGATTCCAGGCTGTATCACAACCGGCCGTGATTGGGAGTACCATAGGGCGGCACACAATTGGCCCAGCGTCGTTCGGGTTTGGCCGGTGTAGGCCGTCATTGAAAATAAGAATTAGTTCTTAACTGACTTGCTTAGTTAAATAAAGGTTAAAAAATAAAATAAAATAAAAAGCCCATTCCCAGCCCCCAGCCAAGCACTAGCCCCCCCATACCCAGCCCTCAGCCAAGCCCCAGCCCCCCCATACCCAGCCCCCAGCCCCCCGATACCCAGCCCCCAGCCCCCCCATACCCAGCCCCCAGCCAAGCCCCAGCCCCCCCATACCCAGCCCCCAGCCCAGCCCATGTCCAACTTCGCTGCCTATCCAGTTAAAACACCACCTCCTCTGTATCCCCTCCTCTGCCTGCAGCCAAAGACAAATCAGAGAAGATATTCGCCCTGTCGTTTGTGAAGCTGATGAGGTACGATGGGACAACACTGAGGGACGGAGAGCACGATCTCATCGTATACAAGGTAGGTCATATAACACGATCTCATCGTATACATGGTAGGTCATATAACACGATCTCATTGTATACAAGGTAGGTCATATAACACAATCTCATTGTATACAAGGTAGGTCATATAACACGATCTCATTGTGTACAAGGTAGGTCATATAACACGATCTCATTGTATACAAGGTAGGTCATATAACACAATCTCATCGTATACAAGGTAGGTCATATAACACGATCTCATTGTATACAAGGTAGGTCATATAACACCATCTCATTGTATACAAGGTAGGTCATATAACACCATCTCATTGTATACAAGGTAGGTCATATAACACGATCTCATTGTATACAAGGTAGGTCATATAACACAATCTCATCGTATACAAGGTAGGTCATATAACACGATCTCATCGTATACAAGGTAGGTCATATAACACGATCTCATCGTATACATGGTAGGTCATATAACACGATCTCATTGTATACAGGGTAGGTAATATAACACGATCTCATTGTATACAAGGTAGGTCATATAACACAATCTCATTGTATACAAGGTAGGTCATATAACACGATCTCATTGTGTACAAGGTAGGTCATATAACACGATCTCATTGTATACAAGGTAGGTCATATAACACGATCTCATTGTGTACAAGGTAGGTCATATAACACAATCTCATCGTATACAAGGTAGGTCATATAACACGATCTCATTGTATACAAGGTAGGTCATATAACACCATCTCATTGTATACAAGGTAGGTCATATAACACCATCTCATTGTATACAAGGTAGGTAATATAACACGATCTCATCGTATACAAGGTAGGTCATATAACACGATCTCATTGTATACAAGGTAGGTCATATAACACGATCTCATTGTATACAAGGTAGGTCATATAACACGATCTCATTGTATACAGGGTAGGTCATATAACACGATCTCATTGTATACAGGGTAGGTCATATAACACGATCTCTTCGTATACAAGGTACCTCTCTCTCTACCTCTCTCTCTACCTCTCTCTCTACCGCTATCTCTACCTCTCTCTCTACCTCTCTCTCTACCTCTCTCTCTACCGCTCTCTCTACCTCTCTCTCTACCGCTCTCTCTACCTCTCTCTCTTCCGCTCTCTCTACCTCTTTCTCTACCTCTCTCTACCTCTCTCTCCCTTCCTCCGACTGGCTGCCTGCTGGGTCGGTCCAAGCTCCTCTCCTCCTCTTCTGACCACAATAAGAGATGAGCCGTTCGGGTGGGAACAGTATTTCTCCTCTGTCTCGCTCTCTCTCTCTCTATATTCAAGGGACTTTATTGGCATGGGAAACACATGTTTACATTGCCAAAGCAAGTGAAATGGATAAACAAAAGTGAAATAAAACAGTAAATATTACCCTCAAGTTCCAAAAGAATAGAGAAATTTCAAATGTTGTATTATGTCTATATACAGTCTTGTAACGATGGAATTTGTATTTGTGGTCCTGGCAACTGGACCTTTTTTGGAACACCATTATTTTTGTCTTACTGGGATTTACTGTCAGGGCCCAGGTCTGACAGAATCTGTGCAGAAGATCTAGGTGCTGCTGTCGGCCCTCCTTGGTTGGTGACAGAAGCACCAGATCAGCAAACAGTAGACATTTTGACTTCAGATTCTAGTAGGGTGAGGCCTCTCTCGCTCTCTCTCTCTCTGCCTCTCTCTACTGCTCTCTCGCCTTCTCTCTGCCTCTCTCTCTCTCTGCCTCTCTCTCTCTGCCTCTCTCTCTCTGCCTCTCTCTCTCTGCCTGTTTCTCTCTCTGCCTCTCTCTCTCTGCCTGTTTCTCTCTCTGCCTCTCTCTCTCTGCCTGTTTCTCTCTCTGCCTCTCTCTACCTCTCTCTCTGCCTGCCTCTACCTCTCTCTCTGCATGTCTCTCTCTGCCTGTCTCTCTCTTTCTGGCTGTCTCGCTCTCTGCCTGTCTCTCTCTCTGCCTGTCTCTCTCTCTGCCTCTCTCTCTGCCTGCCTCTACCTCTCTCTCTGCATGTCTCTCTCTGCTTGTCTCTCTCTCTGCCTGTCTCTCTCTCTGCCTGTCTCTCTCTGCCTGTCTCTCTCTGCCTGTCTCTCTCTCTGCCTGTCTCTCTCTCTGCCTGTTTCTCTCTCTGCCTGTATCTCTGTCTACCTGTATCTCTCTCTGCATGTCTCTCTCTCTTCATGTCTCTCTCTCTGCATGTCTCTCTCTGCCTGTCTCTCTGTCTGCCTGTCTCTCTCTGCCTCTCTCTCTCTCTCTCTCTGTCTCTCGCTCTCTCTCACAGCTCTACTAATAAGATCTTAACAACCTCCTATAGTCCCATGTATTTAGCCCAACTCAACCCCCACTGCCGAAATCAAATTCCTTTCATTTAAAAGCCTCGTATAATGATGCCTTGTGTTACTTGCTCCTATTCATGTTAATTAAAAAGTTGATCCAGGAAAAACTATTCTAATCAGACGTCTTGACTCTTGCCTTTGTAGCCGTTGAAGTTGTCAGTCATGAAGACGCCTACTGGAAGAGTATTCAGTTTCACAGACTGCATAATGTTTGATGGAGAAAACTGCTCATGAATCTATAGTCGATACTTTTGAATACTGTGTATCCTCTAAAGAATATCCACAGGATTATAAGGTGTTTCACTGTTATCATAGAGATCCATAGGGATTCTATATGTAATGATATTCTTCTCATTAGCTTCTCTCCCTTAGAGATGCATTCAATGTCTATTTACTTCTATGTTCCATCTCTCCCAGGCGGAGGCTAAGAAGCTGGAGGACTCGTCTCTGTACCTGAACCTGCCTGCTACCAAGGTGGAGCTGGAGGAGAAGGGTTTGTCCACTACAGGGAAGGGCACACACAACCTGGGGAACTGCAC
>NW_028158477.1:0-30269 GCF_964263955.1 Coregonus lavaretus | reverse complement strand
GGGACATGCAGGGTGATTAAATAAAACAGGCTGAGACACTCAGGGAACAGTTTTCACTGTAACCTCTCAACCGACTCCCATGGCTTAGGTAGCACAGTCATTAAGGTGATGAGTTTCACCATAACCCCCCTCTCATTGACAGAGAGTCATTAGGTAGTACTACCAGTAATTACGGGGGGTGCTAGTTTCATCATAACCCCCCTACAATTAACAGAGAGTGATTAGGTAGTACTGCCAGTAATTACGGGGATGCTAGTTTCACCATAACCCCCCTCCCATTAACAGAGTGATTAGGTAGTACTGCCAGTAATTACGGGGATGCTAGTTTCATCATAACCCCTCTATCATTAACAGAGAGTGATTAGGTAGTACTACCAGTAATTACAGGTGTGCTAGTTTCACCATAATCCCTCATTAACAGATAGCAAGTTTCACTCCAGCAAGTTTCACTGTAACTCATGGCTTTCCAATGGCTCAGAGGCATAAAAAGAATTGAAAGCCTAATTGCCCCCAGGGACGGCATGCTGGGATTAGTAGTCTGAGACAGAAGTGGTGGCTGATGGGAGTTGGAGTCTTTGATGTGTCCTGAGGTGGCGCCCACAAAGACACAGCTGATTAACATGAGACAGGGTAATGATAGAGATGGAGAGTGTGTGTGTGTGTGTGTGTGTGTCTGTATGTGTAATACAACATGGCTGTCTCTCATGGTAGGTAACACAGAGGGTGGTCTGCAGACCTCGGTCACATACACGTTAAATACTTCAACATACTTTAATAGTTTTGCGTGGTACAAAGGGACCAATGGGATCGTCTCAAAAGTGCAAACTCCAAGCTAAATTAAACGCAGCTGTGTGTGCCTGTGCGTGTGTATGTACCTGGAATATGTAGTCTCCAGGCTTGACGTCGGTGATGTCGATCCACTGACAGTCAATGTCGTGGCGGTATGTATCCCAGCAGCCCACTGAGATGCCCTGGTCGCCCATGTTGTAGCAGGAGAAACGCTTATGCAGACCTGACACACAGACAAGAACGGTGACTTTACTCTTCTGCTTGATGCTTTTAGGAGCCAGTTTCAGCTACTAAACAAACAAAAAAAAATTGGCCAGGAACAATTTAGGTGATGAACAGCCTATGAAGCCAAGTTGTTTAAAATAAAGGGTTGTTATAACTGTTAATAGCAGGTGACATTGCCATGTTATGAATGATTATGAATGTTAATAACATGTGACATGAGGAGCTATCCATGTTAATACAGGTGTTATTACCATCTAGGCAGTATTTATCCATGTTAATAACAGGTGTTATTACCATCTGGGCAGTATTTATCCATGTTAATAACAGGTGTTATTACCATCTGGGCAGTATTTATCCATGTTGATAACAGGTGTTATTACCATCTGGGCAGTATTTATCCATGTTATTAACAAGTGTTATTACCTTCAAGGCAGTATGTATCCATGTTAATAACAAGTGTTATAACCTTTAGGGCAGTATGTATGACTGTTAATAACATGTGACATTAGGTGTTACCCATGTACATAACAGGTGTTAATACCTTCAGGGCAGTATGAATCCTCCAGACAAAAGCTGGCCTTGTGTCCCTCTGCTATCCTGGTCCCATTCAGAGTCAGCAGGTCATAGTGGGTGAACACCTCAATGCTGTGGTAGTGCCTGGTAACACAGAATAAAAGGGGTGGTTAGGGTGTGTTTGTGTGTGTGTGTGTGTGTGTGTGTGTGTGTGTGTGTGTGTGTGTGTGTGTGTGTGTGTGTGTGTATGTGCAACTGGCTCTCACAGTCTCACATCAGAACTAGACGCTGATCTATGTTTCTCAAACGCCAAATTTCTAAGTATTTAAGGTTAAGTTAAGGCATTAACTCTGAAATCTTAAGGTTAGGCAGTAACTCAGAATGGTTATGGTAAGGGTTAAGGTTTGGGATAGGCTTAAAACAAAAATCTCAAAAACAACTTTCTATCGCTGGATTCGAACATGCAACCTTTGGAATCAGAGGTAGATGTTTAACTCCCATCCGCCATTCACGTCCACAACGCCCTAGCAAAACCGAAACCTATGTGACGGTAACAGCGCTCTCTGTTGCCCCTAGTGGCCAGTTTCCACGTCATCTGCCGATGTCCTCAGACATGGATGGACGTTAAATACTGACTGGCTGGTGTGTGTATGTTTGGGAATCAGAACAGTAGGTCCCTATATCTGGTAGCCCAGTGATCTCAACACTAGAGCATGTGGTAGGGTGTCAGAATAACACCTCTCATAGAAGCTTGTTCTAGAACTTGCTAGGTTGCACAGCTCACACACAGACTTGTTTACACACTCACAGTGAATGGGGGGCTTTGAAACTCACCTGCACACACATTCATGCATTCACGTGCACACACACACACACACACGGCTCCAGGCATAAGTGACATAAACAGTCACTTTTAGCACCGACTCCCCAAAAAAATCAGTCTCAACTTAATTTGAGAGTAAGAGTAGTAGAATATAAAAGGTGCAATTCCGACATTTGGTTGTGCATCAGCAGTTGTTCTCTTATGTCAGTCACTGACAGTCACTTAATTAGCCAAGTCAGCTAAAAACGTTTAAATTGGTAAGTTAGTCTAGCTAGCTATCTACCTAAAGGTGCAGTAATCATGGCCGAATACCCACCAGACACACAGGGCAAGTACCCAGGGGCCCTGACCTCCAGTGGGCCCCCATTGATTTTGTTAGTCACACTCAATCAGACATCATATTACCATGGCATAAGTTATGGCAAAATGTGTAGATTTGCAGGTAATTAGCTTTCAAATGGAAAAAATGTCACTCCACCCTATGGCAAAATGATAGAATTGCATGATATGTGTTATATGAAAAATAACGCTATGAAAGTGATTGGTTATTCGCTTGCAGTGTACTTAGTAATGACATCCACTAAGAGACAAGCATAACAGAACAGAAAAATTTACATTTTTGTTTCTCAGAAATTGGCATTTTACATAAGTGTATACATAACATTATCGAAGAAAAGCTTTATGTGGACCACTATTTTTTTGTGGTTGTTTTTGTAAGTGTTTTTTTAGGGGGTAGATAAGCTTTAATATTGCAGATAGCTTCCATCAATGTAATTGTCTGCATCATTTCCAATCCCCCATATATTTTTGGGTAAATATATACAGTACAGTCAAAAGTTTGGACACACCTACTCATTCAAGGGTTTTTCTTCATTTTTACTATTTTCTACATTCTAGAATAATATTACTATAAAATAACATATGGAATCACGTAGTAACCAAAAAAGTGTTAAACAAATCAAAATATATTTTATATTTCAGATTCTTCAAAGTAGCCACCCTTCAGCTTTGCACATTCTTAGCATTCTCTCAACCAGCTTCATGAGGAATGCTTTTCCAACAGTCTAGAAGGAGTTCCCACATATGCTGAGGACTTGTTGGCTGCATTTCCTTCACTCTGCGGTCCAACTCATCCCAAACCATCTCAATTGGGTTGAGGTTGGGTGATTGTGGAGGCCAGGTCATCTGATGCAGCACTCCATCACTCTCCTTCTTGGTCAAAAAGCCCTTACACAGCCTGGAGGTGTGTTTTGGGTCATTGTCCTGTTGAAAAACAAACGATAGTCCCACTAAGCGCAAACCAGATGGGATGCCGTATCGCTGCAGAATGCTGTGGTAGCCTTGCTGGTTAAGTGTGCCTTGAATTCTAAATAAATCACTGACAGTGTCACCAGCAAAGTACACCCACGCCATCACACCTCCTCCTCCATGCTTCACGGTGGGACCCACACATGCGTAGATCATCCGTTCACCTACTCTGCGTCTCACAAAGACATGGCGGTTGGAACCAAAAATCTCTAATTTGGACACATCAGACCAAAGGACAGATTTCCACCGGTCTAATGTCCATTGCTCGTGTTTCTTGGCCCAAGCAAGTCTCTTCTTCTTATTGGTGTCCTTTAGTAGTGGTTTCTTTGCAGCAATTCGACCATGAAGGCCTGATTCACGCAGTCTCCTCTGAACAGTTGACGTTGAGATGTGTCTGTTACTTGAACTCTGTGAAGGATTTATTTGGGCTGCAATTTCTGAGGCTGGTAACTCTAATGAACTTATCCTCTGCAGCAGAGGTAACTCTGGGTCTTCCTTTCCTGTGGCGGTCCTCATGAGAGCCAGTTGCATCATAGCGCTTGATGGTTTTTGCGACTGCACCAAAATTCTTGAACATTTCCAGATTGACTGACACGTCTTAAAGTAATGATGGTCGTTTCTCTTTGCTTATTTGAGCTGTTCTTGCCATAATATGGACTTGGTCTTTTACCAAACAGGGCTATCTTCTGTATACCAACTCTACCTTGTCACAACACAACTCATTGGCTCAAACGCATTAAGAAGGAAAGAAATTCCACAAATGAACTTTTAACAAGGCACACCTGTTTATTGAAAAGCATTCCAGGTGATGACCTCATGAAGCTGGTTGAGAGAATGCCAAGAGTGTGCAAAGCTGTCATCAAGGCAAATGGTGTCTACTTTGAAGAATCTCAAAATATAAAATATATTTTGATTTGTTTAACACTTTTTTGGTTACTACATGATTTCATTTGTGTTATTTCATAGTTTTGATGTCTTCACTATTATTCTACAATGTAGACAATAGTAAAAATAAAGAAAAACATTTGAATGAGTAGGTGTGTCTAAACTTTTGACAAGTACTGTATATACATATATTTTAAAAATATATTTCCTTTATTATTTTCCGCTAACCCTACAGAGGAGGGGAACTGGGTGAAAGTGTTGTGGTCAGATGAGACCAAAATCGAGCTCTTTGGCATCAACTCAACTCGCCGTGTTTGGAGGAGGAGGAATGCTGCATATGACCCCAAGAACACCATCCCCACCGTCAAACATGGAGGTGGAAACTTTATGCTTTGGGGGTGTTTTTCTGCTAAGGGGACAGGACAACTTCACCGCATCAAAGGGACGATGGACGGGGCCATGTACCATCAAATCTTACATTTACATTTTACATTTTAGTCATTTAGCAGATGCTCTTATCCAGAGCGACTTACAGTTAGTGCATACATAATTTTTTCATACCCCCTGTGGGAATCAAACCCACAACCTCTATCAACTGAGCTACATCCCTGCCGGCCATTCCCTCCCCTACCCTGGACGACACTGGGCCAATTGCGCGCCGCCCCATGGGTCTCCCGGTCGCGGCCGGCTACGACAGAGCCTGGATTCGAACCAGGATCTCTAGTGGCACAGCTAGCACTGCGATGCAGTGCCTTAGACCACTGCACCACTCGGGAGATAAATCTTGGGTGAGAACCTCCTTCCCTCAGCCAGGGCATTGAAAATGGGTCGTGGATGGGTATTCCAGCATGACAATGACCCAAAACACACGGCCAAGGCAACAAAGGAGTGGCTCAAGAAGAAGCACATTAAGGTCCTGGAGTGGCCTAGCCAGTATCCAGACCTTAATCCCATAGAAAATCTGTGGAGGGAGCTGAATGTTCGAGTTGCCAAACGTCAGCCTCGAAACCTTAATGACTTGGAGAAGATCTGCAAAGAGGAGTGGGACAAAATCCCTCCTGAGATGTGTGCAAACCTGGTGGCCAACTACAAGAAATGTCTGACATCTGTGATTGCCAACAAGGATTTTGCCACCAAGTACTAAGTCATGTTTTGCAGAGGGGTCAAATACTTATTTCCCTCATTAAAATGCAAATCAATTTATAACATTTTTGACATGCGTTTTTCTCGATTTTTTTGTTGTTATTCTGTCTCTCACTGTTCAAATAAACCTACCATTAAAATTATAGACTGATCATTTCTTTGTCAGTGGGCAAACGTACAAAATCAGCAGGGGATCAAATACTTCTTTCCCTCACTGTATCTGCAGCGTTAGGTCCAGGTAAGTGTTGCAATTCTTCAGCCTTTCTATGAGGTCGAAGGAATTGTCCGTAGAGCTCTGAGACAGGATTGTGTCGAGGCACAGATCTGGGGAAGGGTACCAAAACATTTATGCAGCATTGAAGGTCCCCAAGAACACAGTGGCCTCCATCATTCTTAAATGGAAGAAGTTTGGAAACACCAAGACTCTTCCTAGAGCTGGCCGTCCAGCCAAACTGAGCTATAGGGGGAGAAGGGCCTTGGTCAAGGAGGTGATCCGTCTAGGCAGTTACAAAGAAAAAGCCATATCTCAGACTGGCCAATAAAAAGAAAAGATTAAGATGGGAAGTCTGAGATATGTCTTTTTCTTTGCAACTCTGCCTAGAAGGTCAGCATCCCGGAGTCGCCTCTTCACTGTTGATGTTTTATACTGGTGTTTTGTGGGTACTATTTAATGTAGCTACTGGTTGAGGACCTGTGAGTCGCCTGTTTCTCAAACGAGACACTTTAATGTATTTGTCATCTTGCTCAGTTGTGCACCGGGGCCTCCCACTCCTCTTTCTATTCCGGTTAGAGCCAGTTTGCGCTGTTCTGTGAAGGGAGTGGTACACAGCGTTATACGAGATCTTCAGTTTCTTGGCAATTTCTCCTATGGAATAGCCTTCATTTCTCAGAACAAGAATAAACTGACGAGTTTCAGAAGAAAGTTCTTTATTTCTGGCCATTTTGAGCCTGTAATCGAACCCACAATTACTGATGCTCCAGATACTCAACTAGTCTCAAGAAGGCCAGTTTTATTGCTTATTTAATCAGCACAACAGTTTTCAGCTGTGCTAACATAATTGCAAAAGGGTTTTCTAATGATCAATTAGCCTTTTAAAATGATAAACTTGGATTAGCAAACACAACGTGCCATTGGAACACGGGACTGATGGTTGCTGATAATGGGCCTCTGTACGCCTATGTAGATATTCCATAAAAAATCAGCCGTTTCCAGCTACAATAGCCATTTACAACATTAACAATGTCTACACTGTATTTCTGATCAATTTGATGTTATTTTAATGGACAAAAAAAATGCTTTTCTTTCGAAAACAAGGACATTTCTAAGTGACCCCAAACTTTTGAACGGTAGTGTAATTTTAAAAACAGGTCGCTAGGTGTAGGCAAGACCTTAAGCAAATAGGTAAACTGGGATATGACTAAAGAGTTAATCAGGATGATTTTTCCACAAATAGACAGGTATTTCCCTTTCCATGGTAGCAAGATCTTATCTTATTAAATTGAATTGGAGTGAGATCATTTCTTTCTTTCGGGATATGTATACCGAGTATGTCCACATCCCCGTCAGACCATTGTATTGGTAAATTACACGGTAATGTAAAAGTTGTATTTTTTTGTGATCCAATACGTAATATGGCACACTTATCATAATTTGGTTTTAATCCAGAGAGGTTAGAAAAAGTATCTAGATCCTCTATGAGGCTGTGGAGGGATCCAAATTGTGGATTTAAAAGAAAACATAAATCATCAGCGTACAATGACACCTTTGTTTTTAAGCCCTGGATTTCTAACCCCTTAATGTCATTGTTGGATCTGATTTTAACAGCTAACATTTCATTGGCAATAATAAATAGATATGCCGATAGTGGACAACCTTGTTTTACTCCTCTTAACAGTTTTCAACTTTCTGAGAAGTAGCCATTATTTACTATTTTACACCTAGGGTTACTATACATCATTTTAACCCATTATCCAAAATTGAAATATTCCAGGAATTTATATATAAACTCCAGTCATACTTTATCAAATACCTTTACAAAGTCAGCTATGAAAACCAGGCCTGGTTTCCCTGGTTTCCCTGATTTTTCATAGTGTTCTATTGTTTCCAGTACTTTTCTTATATTATCTCCAATGTATCGTCCATGTAAAAAACCTGTCTGATTAGGATTAATAATATCCAACAATACCTTTTAGATTTTTCCCGGATTTAAAGGCTTTAATTGCATCGAGAAGTTCCTCCTCTGTAATTTGGCCTTTACATGAGTCTTTCTGTACAGCTGTTCATTTAACATTATTAATAGAAAAAGAATCCATACAATTAGCTTCGGTTAGTGGAGATGGAGGAAACTGAAACGGAAACATATGCTTAAAGTACTTTTCTCCTCTTTCAAAATATCATTTGGTGAATCATGGGTGACTGTCATTTGTAACAAGTTTTAGTAAATTATTTTTGGTAGCATTTCTATGTTGAAGATTGAAATAGAATTTGGTGCATTTTTCCCCAAATTCCATCCAATTCGCATTCTTTTTAATAACATATTATACTTGATCTTTCTTGAATATGTTCCTCCATTTATTTTAGTTTTTCTTCTAACTTATTCTGAGGCTCTATGGTACAGTTTGTATTGCTATCTATCTGTACTGTTAGTCCTTCCATTTCCTTTGTTAATATGGACTCTTTTGACCTAAATTGTTTTTGTTTTAGAGATGAGTACTGAATTGCATGGCCTCTAAAAGCAAATTTAAAAGTGTCCCATACAATAAGGGGATCTGCTGTAACTATGTTATGTCAGGAAAAGTCAGTTATAAATTCTTCTGTCCTAGTAAAAAAAATAGATAGCATCCAATAGGCTTTGATTAAATGTCCAATACCCTCGCCTACGTGGAAACTCTGTAAGAGTAATATACAGTGGGGAAAAAACATATTTAGACAGCCACCAATTGTGCAAGTTCTCCCACAGAAATCGTGCTTGTTTGTAGGTGACCAAATACTTATTTTCCACCATAATTTGCAAATAAATTTATAAAAAATCCTACAATGTGATCTCCTGGAATTTTCTTTCTCATTTTGTCTGTCATAGTTGACGTGTACCTATGATGAAAATTACAGGCCTCTCTCATCTTTTTAAGTGGGAGAACTTGCACAATTGGTGGCTGACTAAATACATTTTTCCCCCACTGTATATGCCAATTATGTGATGATCCGACCGCATTCTGTCCCCTATCAACACTTTTTAAACTTTTGGTGCAAGAGAGAATGACATAAGAAAGTAATCAAGACGACTAGCTTGACTGAGCCTCCGTCATGTATCTCACTAGGTCAGGATATTTAAGCCTCCATACAGTGGGGAAAAAAGTATTTAGTCAGCCACCAATTGTGCAAGTTCTCCCACTTAAAAAGATGAGAGAGGCCTGTAATTTTCATCATAGGTACACGTCAACTATGCCAGACAAATTGAGGAAAAAAATTCCAGAAAATCACATTGTAGGATTTTTAATGAATTTATTTGCAAATTATGGTGGAAAATAAGTATTTGGTCAATAACAAAAGTTTCTCAATACTTTGTTATATACCCTTTGTTGGCAATGACACAGGTCAAACGTTTTCTGTAAGTCTTCACAAGGTTTTCACACACTGTTGCTGGTATTTTGGCCCATTCCTCCATGCAGATCTCCTCTAGAGCAGTGATGTTTTGGGGCTGTCGCTGGGCAAAACGGACTTTCAACTCCCTCCAAAGATTTTCTATGGGGTTGAGATCTGGAGACTGGCTAGGCCACTCCAGGACCTTGAAATGCTTCTTACGAAGCCACTCCTTCGTTGCCCGGGCGGTGTGTTTGGGATCATTGTCATGCTGAAAGACCCAGCCACGTTTCATCTTCAATGCCCTTGCTGATTGAAGGAGGTTTTCACTCAAAATCTCACGATACATGGCCCCATTCATTCTTTCCTTTACACAGATCAGTCGTCCTGGTCCCTTTGCAGAAAAACAGCCCCAAAGCATGATGTTTCCACCCCCATGCTTCACAGTAGGTATGGTGTTCTTTGGATGCAACTCAGCATTCTTTGTCCTCCAAACACGACGAGTTGAGTTTTTACCAAAAAGTTATATTTTGGTTTCATCTGACCATATGACATTCTCCCAATCCTCTTCTGGATCATCCAAATGCACTCTAGCAAACTTCAGACGGGCCTGGACATATAGTGGCTTAAGCAGGGGGACACGTCTGGCACTGCAGGATTTGAGTCCCTGGCGGCGTAGTGTGTTACTGATGGTAGGCTTTGTTACTTTGGTCCCAGCTCTCTGCAGGTCATTCACTAGGTCCCCCCGTGTGGTTCTGGGATTTTTGCTCACCGTTCTTGTGATCATTTTGACCCCACGGGGTGAGATCTTGCGTGGAGCCCCAGATCGAGGGAGATTATCAGTGGTCTTGTATGTCTTCCATTTCCTAATAATTGCTCCCACAGTTGATTTCTTCAAACCAAGCTGCTTACCTATTGCAGATTCAGTCTTCCCAGCCTGGTGCAGGTCTACAATTTTGTTTCTGGTGTCCTTTGACGGCTCTTTGGTCTTGGCCATAGTGGAGTTTGGAGTGTGACTGTTTGAGGTTGTGGACAGGTGTCTTTTATACTGATAACAAGTTCAAACAGGTGCCATTAATACAGGTAACGAGTGGAGGACAGAGGAGCCTCTTAAAGAAGAAGTTACAGGTCTTTGAGAGCCTCTGTACGCCTATGTAGATATTCCATTAAAAATCAGCCGTTTCCAGCTACAATAGCCATTTACAACATTAACAATGTCTACACTGTATTTCTGATCAATTTGATGTTATTTTAATGGACAAAAAAAATGCTTTTCTTTCGAAAACAAGGACATTTCTAAGTGACCCCAAACTTTTGAACGGTAGTGTAATTTTAAAAACAGGTCGCTAGGTGTAGGCAAGACCTTAAGCAAATAGGTAAACTGGGATATGACTAAAGAGTTAATCAGGATGATTTTTCCACAAATAGACAGGTATTTCCCTTTCCATGGTAGCAAGATCTTATCTTATTAAATTGAATTGGAGTGAGATCATTTCTTTCTTTCGGGATATGTATACCGAGTATGTCCACATCCCCGTCAGACCATTGTATTGGTAAATTACACGGTAATGTAAAAGTTGTATTTTTTTGTGATCCAATACGTAATATGGCACACTTATCATAATTTGGTTTTAATCCAGAGAGGTTAGAAAAAGTATCTAGATCCTCTATGAGGCTGTGGAGGGATCCAAATTGTGGATTTAAAAGAAAACATAAATCATCAGCGTACAATGACAACTTTGTTTTTAAGCCCTGGATTTCTAACCCCTTAATGTCATTGTTGGATATGATTTTAACAGCTAACATTTCATTGGCAATAATAAGTATTTGGTCACCTACAAACAAGCAAGATTTCTAGCTCTCACAGACCTGTAACTTCTTCTTTAAGAGGCTCCTCTGTCCTCCACTCGTTACCTGTATTAATGGCACCTGTTTGAACTTGTTATCAGTATAAAAGACACCTGTCCACAACCTCAAACGGTCACACTCCAAACTCCACTATGGCCAAGACCAAAGAGCCGTCAAAGGACACCAGAAACAAAATTGTAGACCTGCACCAGGCTGGGAAGACTGAATCTGCAATAGGTAAGCAGCTTGGTTTGAAGAAATCAACTGTGGGAGCAATTATTAGGAAATGGAAGACATACAAGACCACTGATAATCTCCCTCGATCTGGGGCTCCACGCAAGATCTCACCCCGTGGGGTCAAAATGATCACAAGAACGGTGAGCAAAAATCCCAGAACCACACGGGGGGACCTAGTGAATGACCTGCAGAGAGCTGGGACCAAAGTAACAAAGCCTACCATCAGTAACACACTACGCCGCCAGGGACTCAAATCCTGCAGTGCGAGACGTGTCCCCCTGCTTAAGCCAGTACATGTCCAGGCCCGTCTGAAGTTTGCTAGAGTGCATTTGGATGATCCAGAAGAGGATTGGGAGAATGTCATATGGTCAGATGAAACCAAAATATAACTTTTTGGTAAAAACTCAACTCGTCGTGTTTGGAGGACAAAGAATGCTGAGTTGATTCCAAAGAACACCATACCTTTTTTGAGTGAAAACCTCCTTCCATCAGCAAGGGCATTGAAGATGAAACGTGGCTGGGTCTTTCAGCATGACAATGATCCCAAACACACCGCCCGGGCAACGAAGGAGTGGCTTCGTAAGAAGCATTTCAAGGTCCTGGAGTGGCCTAGCCAGTCTCCAGATCTCAACCCCATAGAAAATCTTTGGAGGGAGTTGAAAGTCCGTGTTGCCCAGCGACAGCCCCAAAACATCACTGCTCTAGAGGAGATCTGCATGGAGGAATGGGCCAAAATACCAGCAACAGTGTGTGAAAACCTTGTGAAGACTTACAGAAAACGTTTGACCTGTGTCATTGCCAACAAAGGGTATATAACAAAGTATTGAGAAACTTTTGTTATTGACCAAATACTTATTTTCCACCATAATTTGCAAATAAATTCATAAAAAATCCTACAATGTGATTTTCTGGATTTTTTTTCCTCATTTTGTCTGTCATAGTTGACGTGTAACTATGATGAAAATTACAGGCCTCTCTCATCTTTTTAAGTGGGAGAACTTGCACAATTGGTGGCTGACTAAATACTTTTTTTCCCCACTGTATATCCACTAGTTCCAATATATCCATGACATTCGTGATATCCTTAAGTGCATGAGAGTGATAGTTTGTAGTGTGATTTCCTTTACGGTCCATAGAGGTATTTAAAACCGTATTATAATCTCCCACCATAATAATAGAGTCTTGTATTGTTTGTAGGGTTGAGAAATTATTATATATATTTTCAAAGAAGCGTGGATCATCATTATTAGCCATATCTGTTTATGGTCCAATAACATATTTAAAATCATCCATCTACCTTGAGGATCTGTTTGGACAATTTGCACATTCGGATCAAAATTACTGTTGATTAATATCATCACCCCTTTTGAATTTCTTTGTCCAGTCCTTTTTCCCCACAACTTCATCTAAAATTGTTGAATGAGTTTCCTGTAAACAATAGATTTAATATTCCTTCTCTTTTAGCAAGTAAATACTGATCGTCTTTTCTTATTATCTGCTAAACCATTACAATTATAACTGTGAACCATTAGTTTCTGTAAGTAAGTTTCTGTCCAAACAGCATTTATTGTCCTTAATGACAATGAGGTCATACTTTTATATGCTTTCTAACCTGTAACTAACTCAATTCAATTCAGTTCAAGTCAATAAGACCTTATTCATCCCACACAGAACAATTATGTCCCACAAGGGCCATTACAGCTGTAAAATGGAATCTGTGGTGCTGGTTTCCATAACTCCTTGAGGTAATGTAACTCACAACCATTTACATGTAACATGGTCATCCAAATCCACAACTTCCACTACCAACCACTTATAATGACGACACCCACATCTAACAACAACAAGCTGACTGTGTTAATCTAGGACTCCAACAGCCTCCCTTCGACTGTAACTAAGGGACTGTTACTAAGGGCGTTTTTACATATGAAATTCAGTTCCCTGGTTCGGTTTCCTACAGCGTTTGTGAGAATTCTATAGAATAGGTTTTGCTTTCACAAGACCTGAAAATAACTGTTTCAGGATGTGATTTGCAAGACGCACATTCTACATGACGTTAGCAAGCTAGCTTGTTTACAATGGGTAAAAAGTTCCACACGACTCGCACTTCCGCGTCACAATACCTGTATTCTGGTCCTGGATCTTGGATCCCCTACTCAGGAAGGTCCAGGATTCGTTTCAGCCAGGGTTCGTTTGCTTTAGAGCACAGATCAGGGTTCCTAACGCTCCAGGAACCAGGTCATACAGGGGATATGTGAAAGCGCCCTAACTCCTACACCCACAAGCAGTGGTGGAAAAAGTACCCAATTGTCATACTTGAGTAAAAGTAAAGATACCTTAATAAAAAATTACTCAAGTAAAAGTGAAAGTCAGTAAAATACTACTTGAGTAAAGTCTAAAAGTATTTGGTATATTAAGTATCAAAAGTAAATGTAATTGCTAAAATATACTTAAGTATCAAAAGTAAAAGTAAAAGTATAAATCATTTCAAATTCCTTATATTAAACAAACCAGACGGCACCATTCTTGTTTTTTTAATTTACGGATAGCCAGGAGCTATGTAATGAGTACTTTTGGGTGTCAGGGAAAATGTATGGAGTAAAAAGTGTATTATTTTATTTAGGAATGTAGTGAAGTAAAAGTCAAAGTTGTCAAAAAGATCAATAGTAAAGTATAGATACCCCCAAAAAACGACTTAAGTAGTACTTTAAAGTATTTTTACTTAAGTACTTCGCACACAAGCAAGTTCAGCCACATCCCCTTCATAGAGTACAGTGATATAGTACTACAGCTCATGACAAGCATGGCAACAGAGAATTTCAACTACTACAAACTAAGTATATGGCAATGCATAGTAAAACTACAACTACCACAATCCCTGCATGCAGTGAAACAGAACAACAAGTACATGGCCTTCTAGAACTACAAAGCCCCTGACCCCCACACAGAACCTGTGACACGCGTGCCATGTCAAAGACTCCCTGGTAGCCCTAGGTCTGAAGTCAGCCTTTCTCATGATCATAATGCCAAAGACTACAACTACAACAACCCTTACCTGTGACACGCGTGCCAGGTCCAAGACTCCCTGGTAGCCCTAGGTCTGAAGTCGGCCCGTCCCATGTTCATGATCCTGGAGGAGAATCGTAGCAGGCGGCGGTGTCCGTAGGGCCAGTTCATTCTGGCAGCGGAAGACGACAGACAGTTCTCCTCGTTGGCACAGGTCAGCAGGTGTAGGGGTCGGTCCTCCAGGTAGGCTGTCTCCTGAACCAGTTGGGCATCTAGTACCAAGTCAGGGGCAGCTAGAGGGCAGGGGAGAGGGGTGAGAGTTTAACTTAAACATGTATCGGGGTGACAGGTTAACCAGGTAACCAAGTATTACATGAAACAATGGGGCAAGGGCCACTACGGGGAGGGGTAGGTTAAAGGTTCACCAGTTGCAATGCAGGTGGTTCTGGTTGGGGTTTTAGGCTGGGTATCTGTAAAGCACTTTGTGACAACTGCCGGTGTAAAAAGGGCTTTATAAAATACATTGTATTCATTGATTGAACAGAGATCAATCAGAGTTCACGTTCAGAAAGCAAAAAAGAGAAAACATTTTCAGGTACTTCAGTTTCAAACCATTTTCTCCCATTTCGTGATCTTTGAACAGAACCCTGGGCAAGATCTCTTAAGATTACACAGGTGTAGAGATATAGCCTGGTGGAACAGGTGTAGAGATATAGCCTGGTGTAACAGGTGTAGAGATATAGCCTGGTGGAACAGGTGTAGAGATATAGCCTGGTGGAACAGGTGTAGAGATCTAGCCTGGTGGAACAGGTGTAGAGATCTAGCCAGGTGGAACAGGTGTAGAGATATAGCCTGGTGGAACAGGTGTAGAGATATAGCCTGGTGGAACAGGTGTAGAGATATAGCCTGGTGGAACAGGTGTAGAGATATAGCCTGGTGGAACAGGTGTAGAGATATAGCCTGGTGGAACAGGTGTAGAGAGATAGCCTGGTGGAACAGGTGTAGAGATATAGCCTGGTGGAACAGGTGTGCTGTGATGACTCACTCTCTGAACAGGTGACCCCTGCAGCCTTAGTCCCGCCCCCTCGGGGACAGTGGAGGTGGTTGTTACGGCGACACTGTTGGATTGACAGCTCAGTTCCGACACAGTGGGTTCCACTCAACACCAACTCTGCTGCATTAGGATCCCCAGCCCAATACCACGTCTCCTAAAGAGAGAGAGAGAGAGAGAGAGAGAGAGAGAGAGAGAGAGAGAGAGAGAGAGAGAGAGAGAGAGAGAGAGAGAGAGAGAGAGAGAGAGAGAGAGAGTGTGACTACTGTACATGAAGTACCTCGGTGGTTTGTTGTATATGGCCAATATACCATGGCTAAGAGCTGTACACAGGCACTCCGCTTTGCATCAGGCGTAAGAAAAGCCCTTAGCTGTGGTATATTGGCCAATATATCACACCCTCTAGGGCCTTATTGCTTAAGAAAGTGTTACTGAGTATTTCAGCTATCTGGTGAGTGTTTAGGTTTGAGGACTCAGGGAGACTCAGTGAGTTGAATGGTGAGAAAGTCAGGAAGTCAGGGAGGATATGGGTAAATCCCCAAAGGGCTCTGGCCATAAGTAGTGCACTATAGAGAGAATAGGGTTTCATATGTGTGTTTCCGTACCTGGTGTGCTCGGGATGCGAACCCCAGACCCAGCTGTCGACAGACCACCATGGCTTCGTTGATCCCCCAGTTCTCACTGCAGACTGACCCCCATCTCTTACTACCCCCTACATCCATCAGTACCTCCACACGGCCCTCACCTGGCTCCCTGCCTCCCGTCAACCGCACCTGGGGTAAGAGGAGGAAGGTTAGGAGGAGGCGGAGCAGGAGGAGGAGGAAGAGGAGGAGGAGGATGAGGAAGAGGAAGAGGAGAGGAAGGAGGGAAAATAAATTTCAATTTCAATTCAGTATTTTCTAAACCTGTAACTTTAGAGTTATGTATCTAATGAGTATACAATAATATAATTAGTGTGTTCTAACCGTGCTGGCCAGGCCAAGCTTGGGGATGTTGCAGCGAACTGAGGCGTCCTGGGTGTGTTTTAACGTCCATAGAGGGGCATCCTGGAAGTTACAGTCTAGGATAGACTTCTCTGTCCCCAAACACTGGACACTGTTTATATGGATAGGACCAGTACCTAGAGAGAGAGAGAGAGAGAGAGAGAGAGAGAGAGAGAGAGAGAGAGAGAGAGCAACAGCACCACATCAACAAAAAGTTTCCTATAGGTACTGTCTGTCTGTCTGTCTGTCTGTCTGTCTGTCTGTCTGTCTGTCTGTCTGTCTGTCTGTCTGCCTGCCTGCCTGCCTGCCTGCCTGTCTGTCTGTCTGTCTGTCTGTCTGTCTGCCTGCCTGCTTGCCTGCCTGTCTGTCTGTCTGTCTGTCTGCCTGCCTGCCTGCCTGCCTGCCTGCCTGCCTGCCTGCCTGCCTGCCTGCCTGCCTGCCAGAGGAGATAACATGGCAGTACTCCATGTACTCCAGAGATCAGACACACATCATTACCACCATTTTGTACATTTTGCCACCCAGCCAGTGCTTCTCAAGAAGATGACGTGTGTGTAATGCTACCATCTGCTACAACCCCCAAATCAGCAGAGAAAACATGTAAGAGCCAAAGCTGAACCAGGATATACAATATGGTAACACTTTAGTTCATAGATTGGTGCTTCTAATTGTAAAACAACTTGTCAAGTGTGTGGGAAAAGTATTCAAATTCAGACAGTAGGTTGAGGGATTGAAAAGTGTGGAAAGAGTAACATTGAGAGAAGTGCATCGAGGAGAGGGCTTGGCATTGTTTTTAACAATATTTAGAAAAACGAAAAGAGAATGTGTAAGCTTGGAGGATATCGAGTCACCACAAAAATAACACACAGTGGTGATTCTGACCACAAAAACAGAGAGCAAGAGAGAGAGAGAGAGAGAGAGAGAGAGAGAGTGAGTGAGTGAGTGAGTGAGTGTGAGAGAGAGAGAGAGAGTTGGTTGTTGATTGCAGGTCTATCTTGGTCTTCTACAGTATGTTGGTTATCTATAATGATAGATTGTAGGCCTCCATCCATATTGTTCACAATGACTGGGTATGACTGGGTATACAGTGGGGGAAAAAAGTATTTAGTCAGCCACCAATTGTGCAAGTTCTCCCACTTAAAAAGACGAGAGAGGCCTGTAATATTCATCATAGGTACACGTCAACTATGACAGACAAAATGAGAAAGAAATTCCAGAAAATCACATTGTAGGATTTTTAATGAATTTATTTGCAAATTATGGTGGAAAATAAGTATTTGGTCAATAACAAAAGTTTCTCAATACTTTGTTATATACCCTTTGTTGGCAATGACACAGGTCAAACGTTTTCTGTAAGTCTTCACAAGGTTTTCACACACTGTTGCTGGTATTTTGGCCCATTCCTCCACGCAGATCTCCTATAGAGCAGTGAGGTTTTGGGGCTGTCGCTGGGCAACACAGACTTTCAACTCCCTCCAAAGATTTTCTATGGGGTTGAGATCTGGAGACTGGCTAGGCCACTCCAGGACCTTGAAATGCGTCTTACGAAGCCACTCCTTCGTTGCCCGGGCGGTGTGTTTGGGATCATTGTCATGCTGAAAGACCCAGCCACGTTTCATCTTCAATGCCCTTGCTGATGGAAGGAGGTTTTCACTCAAAATCTTGCGGCGTAGTGTGTTACTGATGGTAGGCTTTGTTACTTTGGTCCCAGCTCTCTGCAGGTCATTCACTAGGTCCCCCCCGTGTGGTTCTGGGATTTTTGCTCACCGTTCTTGTGATCATTTTGACCCCACGGGGTGAGATCTTGCGTGGAGCCCCAGATCGAGGGAGATTATCAGTGGTCTTGTATGTCTTCCATTTCCTAATAATTGCTCCCACAGTTGATTTCTTCAAACCAAGCTGCTTACCTATTGCAGATTCAGTCTTCCCAGCCTGGTGCAGGTCTACAATTTTGTTTCTGGTGTCCTTTGACAGCTCTTTGGTCTTGGCCATAGTGGAGTTTGGAGTGTGACTGTTTGAGGTTGTGGACAGGTGTCTTTTATACTGATAACAAGTTCAAACAGGTGCCATTAATACAGGTAACGAGTGGAGGACAGAGGAGCCTCTTAAAGAAGAAGTTACAGGTCTGTGAGAGCCAGAAATCGTGCTTGTTTGTAGGTGACCAAATACTTATTTTCCACCATAATTTGCAAATAAATTCATAAAAAATCCTACAATGTGATTTTTTTTTTCCTTCTCAATTTGTCTGTCATAGTTGACGTGTACCTATGATGAAAATTACAGGCCTCTCTCATCTTTTTAAGTGGGAGAACTTGCACAATTGGTGGCTGGCTAAATACTTTTTTTCCCACTGTACATCCACCCACACTAAATAGGCTAAACAAAACCCACTTCCTGACCCAAACCTCTTTATCAGTGTGAATACCACATAAAATACCACTGAGTAGGTAGATCAGAACAACCACAGTTAACTTATCAGGACCAACACAGCTTCTGTGGATTGTGGATATACATTGAAAAAAGTACATTTTAGCTGATTTGGGCAGTAGTTCTGAGAAAAATAGGCGGGTACGAAATGGATCCTGAGAAAGAAGAAGAATCATGCACATACTGTAAACACACACTAACACGGGGGGGCACACACACAACTGTGGACGTATACCACCTCACAGAGTCAATTACATATAGTAGTAGAAATAATAATATAGCATTGGTCAGATTTGGAAATAGACCCTGACGACGACACTGATGATGATGATGGTGACGATGACGACGATGATGATGATGAGGAGGAGGACGATGATGATGATGATGATGATGATGTTGAGAGTTCAAATGGCAGCTGATGAGTTTAGACGTTGGTTTCAGTAATCTTTCCAACAATTGTTTACAGACAGATTATTTCACTTATAATTCACTGTATCACAATTCCAGTGGGTCAGAAGTGTACATACACTAAGTTGACTGTGCTTTTAAACAGCTTGGAAATTTCCAGAAAATTATATCATGGCTTTAGAAGCTTCTGATAGGCTAATTTACATTATTTGAGTCAATTGGAGGTGTACCTGTGGATGTATTTCAAGGCCTACCTTCAAACTCAGTGCCTCTTTGCTTGACATCATGGGAAAATCAAAAGAAATCAGCCAAAAAAATTGTAGACCTCCACAAGTCTGGTTCATCCATGAGAGCAATTTCCAAACGCCTGAAGGTACCACGTTCATCTGTACAACAATAGTAAGCAAGTATAAACACCATGGGACCACGCAGCCGTCATACTGCTCAGGAAGGAGACGCGTTCTGTCTCCTAGAGATGAACGTACTTTGGTGCGAAAGGTGCAAATCAATCCCAGAACAACAGCAAAGGACCTTGTGAAGATGCTGGAGAAAACAGGTAAAAAAGTATTTATATCCACAGTAAAACTAGTCCTATATCGACATAACCTGAAAGGCCGCTTAGCAAGGAAGAAGCCACTGCTCCAAAACTGCCATAAAAAAGCCAGACTACGGTTTGCAACTGCACATGGGGACAAAGATCATACTTTTTGGAGAAATGTCCTCTGGTCTGATGAAACAAAAATAGAACTGTTTGGCCATAATGACCATTGTTATGTTTGGAGGAAAAAGGGGGTGGGGGGCTTGCAAGCCGAAGAACACCATCCCAACCGTGAAGCACAGGGGTGGCAGCATCATGCTGTGGGGGTGCTTTGCTGCAGGAGGGACTGGTGCACTTCACAATATAGATGGCATCATGAGGAAGGAAAATGATGTGGATATATTGAAGCAACATCTCAAGACATCAGTCAGGAAGTTAAAGCTTGGTCGCAAATGGGTCTTCCAAATGGACAATGGCCACAAGCATACTTCCAAAGTTGTGGCAAAATGGCTTAAGGACAACAAAGTCAAGGTATTGGAGTGGCCATCACAAAGCCCCGACCTCAACCCTATAGAAAATGTGTGGGCAGAACTGAAAAAGTGTGTGCGAGCAAGGAGGCCTACAAACCTGACTCAGTTACACCAGCTCTGTCAGGAGGAATGGGCCAAAATTCACCCAACTTATTGTGGGAAGCTTGTGGAAGGCTACCCAAAACGTTTGACGCAAGTTAAATAATTTTAAGGCAATGCTACCAAATACTAATTGAGTGTATGTAAACGTCTGACCCACTGGGAATGTGATGAAAGAAATAAAAGCTGAAATAAATCATTCTCTCTACTATTATTCTGACATTTCACATTCTTAAAATAAAGTGGTGATCCTAACTGACATAAGACAGGGCATTTTCACTAGGATTAAATGTCAGGAATTGTGAAAAACTGATTTAAAATATATTTGGCTAAGGTGTATGTAAACTTCCGACTTCAACTGTATATCAATAGTTTTTTACTCAAATATCAATGTCTGACTACTACTTTATTATTTTAAGTAAAGATGTAAAAGTAATAACAACCTATTTATTAAATGTTAGATTGACTTTAAAGTATTAAGTAATGGGGGCCTCCCGAGTGGCGCAGCAGTCTAAGGCATTGCATCACAGTGCTGAGGCGTCACTACAGCCTGGGGTTGGCCTAGCGCCTTCCTTGTTAGTCTGGGGTGCTTTCCTTGGCTAATCGCGCTCTAGCGACTCCTTGTTGGCGGGCCGGGTGCCTGCAAGCTTTCCTCCGAAACATTGGTGCGGCTGGCTTCCGGGTTAATCGAGCAGTGTATTAAGAAGCAACACGGCTTGGCGGGTCATGTTTCGGGGGACGCATGTCTCGACCATCGTCTCTCCCGAGCCCGTTGGGGAGTTGCAGCGATGAGACAAGATCGTAACTACCAATTGGATATCACAAAAATACACTCTTTCACTCACTCACACAGAGCTATATGTGTGTCAAGTAGCTCACGTGCACCAAAACGCCCCACCCAAAAGCTACTAATTCAGGACAGGCAAGGTGACTGAGAAATGTCACATAGACTCTATGGCTGAAAGACACACAGGCAGACCTACTATATATGGCACACCCACACAGGCAGACCTACTATATATAGCACACCCACACAGGCAGACCTACTATATATAGCACACCCACACAGGCAGACCTACTATATATAGCACACCCACACAGGCAGACCTATATGGCAGACCCACAATGACAGACCTACAGTGGGGAGAACAAGTATTTGATACACTGCCGATTTTGCAGGTTTTCCTACTTACAAAGCATGTAGAGGTCTGTAATTTTTATCATAGGTACATTTCAACTGTGAGAGACGGAATCTAAAATAAAAATCCAGAAAATCACATTGTATGATTTGTAAGTAATTCATTTGCATTTTATTGCATGACATAAGTATTTGATCACCTACCAACCAGTAAGAATTCCGGCTCTCACAGACCTGTTAGTTTTTATTTAAGAAGCCCTCCTGTTCTCCACTCATTACCTGTATTAACTGCACCTGTTTGAACTCGTTACCTGCATAAAAGACACCTGTCCACACACTCAATCAAACAGACTCCAACCTCTCCACAATGGCCAAGACCAGAGAGCTGTGTCAGCACATCAGGGATAAAAAGTGTAGACCTGCACAAGGCTGGGATGGGTTACAGGACAATAGGCAAGCAGCTTGGTGAGAAGGCAACAACTGTTGGCGCAATTATTAGAAAATGGAAGAAGTTCAAGATGATGGTCAATCACCCTCGGTCTGGGGCTCCATGCAAGATCTCACCTCGTGGGGCATCAATGATCATGAGGAAGGTGAGGGATCAGCCCAGAACTACACGGCAGGACCTGGTCAAGGACCTGAAGAGAGCTGGTACCACAGTCTCAAAGAAAACCATTAGTAACATGGATTAAAATCCTGCAGCGCATGCAAGGTCCCTCTGCTCAAGCCAGCGCATGTCCAGGCCCATCTGAAGTTTGCCAATGACCATCTGGATGATCCAGAGGAGGAATGGGAGAAAGTAATGTGGTCTGATGAGACAAAAATATAGCTTTTTGGTCTAAACTCCACTCGCCATGTTTGGAAGAAGAAGAAGGATGAGTACAACCCCAAGAACACCATCCCAACCATGAACCATGGAGGTGGAAACATCATTCTTTGGGGATGCTTTTCTGCAAAGGGGACAGGACGACTGCACCGTATTGAGGGGAGGATGGATGGGGCCCTGTATCGCGAGATCTTGGCCAACAACCTCCTTCCCTCAGTAAGAGCATTGAAGATGGGTCGTGGCTGGGTCTTCCAGCATGACAACGACCCGAAACACACAGCCAGGGCAACTAAGGAGTGGCTCCGTAAGAAGCATCTCAAGGTCCTGGAGTGGCCTAGCCAGTCTCCAGACCTGAACCCAATAGAACATCTTTGGAGGGAGCTGAAAGTCCGTATTGCCCAGCGACAGCCCTGAAACCTGAAGGATCTGGAGAAGGTCTGTATGGGGGAGTGGGCCAAAATCCCTGCTGCAGTGTGTGCAAACCTGGTCAAGACCTACAGGAAACGTATGATCTCTGTAATTGCAAACAAAGGTTTCTGTACCAAATATTAAGTTCTGCTTTTCTGATGTATCAAATACTTATGTCATGCAATAAAATGCAAATGAATTACTTAAAAATCATACAATGTGATTTTCTGGATTTTTGTTTTAGATTCTGTCTCTCACAGTTGAAGTGTACCTATGATAAAAGTTACAGACCTCTACATGCTTTGTAAGTAGGAAAACCTGCAAAATCGGCAGTGTATCAAATACTTGTTCTCCCCACTGTATATGATTTTTACTGCTCAGGCTTGGCGAAGCGAAAAGGCCTACTTGATGATTGAATGGACTTTGAATAGGATTAAACAGCTCAACATGGAGACATCCCACGGAAAGAAAAACACCATTAATGTTCCCTAAACCACGCTTAATTAATGTTCCCTAAACAACATTTAATTAAGTTCCCTAAACCACGCTTCATTTCAAAGAGAGGAAAATCCTAGGGTTTCCCTTCTAACCACTAACTAACTATTTGGGCTATTCTCACTAACTATGTCACCAGAATCATCCCGTTTCCAGCTCCCTAAAAAGTCTTACATTTTTATCTGTCTGTTTGATTGGCATGTGCTAACGTTAATTATAGCGTTGTTTATTTATCTAAAAATATTTATTGTCAATTCTATATTTAAACCAGTGTTTATTGACTGCATTTACTGCACTTATTGAGACTATTGCGCGAAAATGACATGTTATTTAACAGAACATGTCTCTCTTTTGTGCTTACCAAACTACAGTACATAAAAACACTTATTCTCTGTACATTTCCTCTGTCTGTCTTTCTGTATCAGACCATTCAGCGGCAGACGGGCGTGAGTCCTAAGATAAGTCCTAAGCACGGCAGGAAAATTCCATCTGATTCGCATGGAATTTTAAACAGTCTAAGGTACTCAGGATACACTGTTCCTGTGACCTAAGCCAGGACAGACATAGACACATACACACAGCTTTATCATGGGTGTGTTCCCTCAGGTGCATAAGACCCTGGATGAAACAGACAGGGCTGGATGTTCACGTGACACAACCGGGGTGAATTTTTTCCTTTGCCAGAGAGAATAACAGTCTAATCTTGACCCCTGTAGGACAGACACAGAGTCAGACAACAAGAAAGGGAATAACAGATAGAGAGTCCTAGCCTACCTTGTCCCATGTAAGCTCCAGTGAGGGCCTCCTTGGCGGTTCCGAAGCCCAGCTCTCTGCACACCACGCTGGCTGAGTTGCGGTCCCACAGGTGGTCTACGATGGTCCCCCACTTCCCCTCCTTCAGCACCTCCACACGGCCCTCACCCAGCCTGGGGCCAGCCTTCAGACGCACCGGCTAGAGATTACAGGCACGGAGAGAGACAGAGAGAGACGGAGAGAGAGAGAAAGAGAGAGAGAGAGAGAGAGAGAGAGAGAGAGAGAGAGAGAGAGAGAGAAAGCGAGAGAGAAACAGTGTCAGTATCATGTAAGACTGGATGATTGTCTAAGACTATTTTTTTTCATATATTTGTGCAGAACGCAGGAAAAGTGACAAGGTCTTGGTTATTAGCACAATGAGGCATGGAATGTGTGTAAGTGTGTGAGTCATCGTGTGTGTGCATGCGTCAGTATGTCTGTCTCTTACCACAATTGGGTGGGGTGCCTGGGGTCTTCCAGATGACATGCGAGCAAACTGTGGTCCCGGTACACACCTCGCCACCGCGTGTCTCCCGCTCTTACAGGGGGAGGGGCTACGTGGGATGGACAGCTGTGTGTGACACTCTGATAGGCTGGTCTCTGACCCCAGGCAGTGAACCTTCTCTACCCAGAAACCCTTCTTACTAGCCATGAGGCTCAGCCTAGGAAGGGGAGGAGAAGAGGTTGTAAGCGTATTAGAATGCTTTATAACACATTGTAACACATTATAACATACTACAGGGTAATTTTCCATGAAGAAAAATTGGTGGGACTTGGCTTGAACTCTTTACAAGTATTTTTGTGGTAGTGGAAGAAGTTTAAAATGTTTTACTTATGCCAAGAAGTTAAATATACTCAAAGTTAAATTTAGCAAAATAATTGGTCTGATTACTTTGATAGACTACACTATCAACCTTACTACATTGGATTGTGTGGCCGTTAGATCACATATTTTATCACAAACAACAACACAGACTAGCCTACTACACTTTTACACACTCTCCTACTAGAATACCACAGTATTTGCAAACTGTAATAACAGAGTGTTGAAGTTTAAAATACATTTTAAAAACATTATCTTATCCCAAGCGTTTATCCCTTACTTTAACCAAACATAAATGTCTTAATCACAGGATAAAGCTGTTAAAGAAAGTTATGACTGGATAGATAAGCAGGATATCAGACCAAAGTGTCATACCCTTTAAGTTTCTGTCTACAATGACGTCGTTGTGGAGTAAAGTGGTCAAGGCAGCTGATTACTGTCAAAAGTCACAATGTTTACTCATTGTCTCATGCTTAGAATGTGCTCCCCTATTGTTATAATTAAATAAATCATTTCATAAATAAAGACAAAAAAATAATAGTTTAAAAAGTATAAATAATAATATAAAACCAGTTGTATGCAAGCACACTATTCCAGACTAGTCAGCCCATGTTAAAGTTTGAACGTTTCCAGCTTAAACTGTGTAAGAGGAGTAGCGTTCAGAAGAATATCAAGAAGTATGACGAAGATTTAAAGTCGGGACTTTTGCTTCGCAAGTCCCATCTAACTTTAACATGTGCATAGCTAACGTCTGGTTACTTATGTTATCTCAGTTACATGAAGGAACAAGACAAGGACTATCCAGTAACACTTCATATGAATACTTTATAATACTATAGTATGTATACTTTATAGTCTATGCCATTTAGCAGACACTTTTATCCAAAGCGACTTACAGTCATGTGTGCATACAGTCATGTGTGCTAAAATCAGATACACAAACATCATCAACACCTGGAGAACAAAGAATTTGTAGGTAGTTGAGATGTTCCAACATCTGTGTAGGTCTTACTTTGTGGATGGATCAGCAAGCTTGGTGTCCCAGATTTTCCTGTGAAGAAACGGGAAAAATAGGAAAGGATGTTAGTATCTCTTCCGTTTATTAGTTGAGGTTTAGTGAAACACCTGTTAGTCCTGTGAGGTGAGATGACTAAAGCTTGCCCACAGAGTCAGCTTTTGTAGATGACAACTGTGTCAGGTGCTTGGTTAATGCCACACACAGTGATACCCACACACTGACTGTAGATATCTGGTGTTTGGTTAATATGGTCCATGCCACACAGAATGATTCCCACACACACACTGTTAATCAGCCACATCAGTAGTGTTGTTGGTGTACATGGACACGGACAGAAACAGTTATGTCCTAGAAGCATCTGTACCTGTCGTATTGGCCTCAGGGATGCCAACCAGTACAAACACACTTACATAGATAAATATGTCAGCCTACAGAAAGGCCCATCTGTGTTGAGGTGCAGTAAATCATTGTGTTGGGAACTTTTCCCTATTCTCTCTGAACCAACACTTCCTGTCTCTCTCTCCTTTATGTTGTGGTTTAGATGTCTAGCCTAGGTCTGTGTGTGTGTTTAGAATGACTGACTGGTCGGAGTGTAGCAGGCCCACGCACCACACACAGTATGTATGTTATGGACCACCAGCTAATCCAGGCTTGAAGAGAAAAACAATGTCGTCTGTTGCCAACATACAGCAGGTCTGCTCAAACAACTGGGTTGTATTCATTAGGCACCAAACAGAAGCAAACGGAATAAAACAGGGAGGGACTACAGGTCCAATAAGAAATGCTTGTTTTCATTTTTAATTCAAAATGGTTTGCTACGTTGTGCCATAATGAAAATGACTGGTGTGATGCTGCTGTGGTGTTGGTAACATGATAAAATAAGAACTCTTCAATCTCTCATACTTGGCATTTTACAAGAACATTTGCTGGTGCAACAACATTTGTAAATAACTCTGGAATGCTAGAAAGGGATTCAAGCCAAACACCGGGCATTTTGGAACTACTCATTAACCTAACTAACCATGCGTAGGCTATAAAAATGTGACTTTCAACAGCAACTATGGATTACATTGCTTGGACATTACTGGGAAAAGGTTGAAAGAAAACACATACGCAAACAAACAGTGTTGGCACACTTGAACCGTAAGAGCTGGTGAGGCTTTCCGAGAAACTACAGTAAAGAAATTAAAGAACAGAAAAAATTATAATTGAGTTATAAAACAGATATTTAGTAAGGAGTCCATTCCTGGCACTCCATCACAGGCAAAGCCAAGACGTGCCCAAAAGGCATTCTCTCTCTCCCTCCCACCCTCCCTCCCTCCCTCCCACCCTCCCTCCCTCCCTCCCTCCCTCCCTCCCTCCCTCCCTCCCTCCCTCCCTCCCTCATACACAAACACAGTTGATCTGCATCAAAGCAGCCGTCCCACAGTTCCCGCACCAGATGCCGAGACTGCCAAACAGGAGCTGAGGTAGACTACAGACACAGACACACACACAAACAAGCAAACACAACTCAGTCAGCTGCACTTAGGGAAACAAATACATCTACGGATATTCATAACACAGTATATTTGGATTTCCAAAATGAAACTAACACATTCCCGCCTTGCTAGTCACAAACTCTACAAACAAGGATGTTGGAATCAAGAGAGACATTGTCACAGCCCTGACATTTTACAGCAGCTAGAGTTAAGTCATGTTACAGGGTGAAAGTAGATGTCAGTTCTTTCTGGTACGGTACCCCCTTGCACAATTGTATTCATTGTTGACCTAAACATAGAATTACATATAGAATCATTATGCATTTGCTGTAATAGCATCTCTCCTCACTGTGGGGCCTAATAGTAAAGATATGTCTTTAACTTTTTTTAAAGTATTACCTTCTAATGTGACATTAACATAATAAACAGTCATGATATTTTAGAAGCTATTATCCAGAGTGACTTACAGGAGCAATTCGGGTTAAGTGCCTTGCTCAAGGGCACATCGACAGATTTTTCACCTAGTCAGCTCAGGGATTCGAACCAGCAACCTTTCAGTTACTGGCCCAATGACTTAAGATAGCTAGCTTTCTTGACGGGAAACAACTTGTAATTTGGGTGAACTATCCCTTTAAAGCATCAAAGGTTGAACTATCACACCCCCTAGAGTCGATGTCCACGCCCCTGCGGAAATGAAATGGGTATAATAAAAAATACCCCATCAAAATCCGTCTGTTTAAGGTAAAGATATCTTTTTTTTCCTTAATGGCGGATTTCCGCATCCAGTCAGGTCACCTGTGATAGAAGTCCGTATTCGACGTCCAACTGGCCACTAGGGGCAACAGTAAGCACAGTTACTTTCAAGTAGGTTTCGGTGTTGCGGACGGGGATGGTGGATGGGCGTAAGCATCTGCCTCTAAATCCAAAGGTTGTACATTTAAATCCAGCAATATAAAGTTATTTGTTTTGTTTTAAGCCTATCCCAAACTTTAACCCTTACCTTAGCCATTCGGAGTTAATGCCTAACCTTAAAAATTCAGAGTTAATGCCTAAACTTAACCTTTGGAACAACGTTTGGAACAAATTCGAAATTTGACGTTTGAGAAACATGGATGAATGTCTAATTCTGACATGAGACTGAGAGCTGGTAGCCGCATCTGCGGTGGAAGCTGGCCGACCTACAGCGGTGTTTTTCAAACCATGAGACATCCCAAAAATCGGTCTTCTCAGGAAAACGTCTGTAGCGTCCAAACGATTTGGCCTACAAACTAATATGACCACTCTATGGAAAGATGAGACTCTCACAAACACATACATGTCAGTTGTATTTGCTTTAGGAAGCCCACAAGCCTCACAAGACTCGTCTGAAGGTAGCCCGGTACCAGTAAAATAAATGAATGGAGGTATACACTGAGTATACAAAACATTAAGAACACCTGTTTTTTCCATGACTTAGACTGACCAGGTGATACAAGGTGAAAGCTTTGATCCCTTATTGATGTCACTTGTTAAATCCACTTCAATCAGTGTAGATGAAGGGGAGGAGACAGGTTAAAGAAGGATTTTTAAGCCTTGAGACAATTGAGACATGGATTGTGTATGTGTACCATTCAGGACAAGACAAAATGTTGAAGTGCCTTTGAATGGGGTATGGTAGTAGGTGCCAGGCGCACCGGTTTGTGTCAAGAACTGCAATGCTGCTGGGTTTTTCACACTCAACAGTTTCCCGTGTGTATCAAGAATGGTCCACCACCAAAAGGACATCCAGCCAACTTGACACAACTGTGGGAAGCATTGGAGTCAACATGGGCCAGCATCTTTGTGGAGGTTAGCTTAGTAGATACCCCCCCACCTTAAGCCATCAAAAGTTGAATTATATATATGAGTAATGTTCAGACAGACATATACTGCAGCAGTAAGGTCATGCTAAAGGGCTTGTGGTTGATTGAGACAGACACGCTGCTAATTGAATTGAACTCTTATTCTTAAATTACATTCGTAAAATAACTTGGATGTGTCTAGCATGTGTCTCTGTAGTAACACGTAACCCAGAGAATAGACACACACACACACACATATACGCAAAGGCACGCCCGCACACACACACACACACGTACCCAGGGGAGAGAATGTCTGTGACATAATTGTGACCTCACCACACACCAATCAAACCAACTATTTTCCCTCACCACACTGGCACTGACTAAATTGAGCACAGAGGAAAGAAAAACACTTATCAACCATATCCCAGACTCTATATTTGATTCAATTACGGTATATTTGGTTGAGCTTTGGTGGAACTTCACCTAAGTTCCCTTAACTTCAACCTAACTTCAAACATCTTTAAGATATTGAAAAGCGCTATATAAAACCCAAGTATTGTTACTACCATTCTAACTTTATTCATGCTACTTCTCCTGTCTTTGTAGATACAGTTTTACTTTAGTGCCTTATTGCAAAAAGGATGTATGTTTTGGAATATTTATTTTCTGTACAGGCTTCCTTCTTTTCACTCTGTCATTTATGTTAGTACTGTGGAGTAACTACAATGTTGTTGATCCATCCTCAGTTTTCTCCTATCACAGCCATTAAACTCTGTAACCATTTTAAAATCACCATTGGCCTCATGGTGAAATTGTGTGTAGGCCAGTAACACAAAATCTCAATTGAATCCATTTTAAATTCAGGCTGTAACATAACAACGTTTGGAAAAAGTCAAGGGATGTGAATACTTTCTGAAGACACTGTACTTAGGGCAAGCTCTCTATACATAACGTTTGCACAGATCCCTCTTTCTCTAATACGATTGTACAGATGTTAGCTAGCTAGCAAGTGTATATTATGAACACTTGTATGAACACACATTATAGAGCAGGTGGGATTGGGTTGAAAAAA
>NW_028158478.1:72500-85764 GCF_964263955.1 Coregonus lavaretus | reverse complement strand
ACTAGCCCTGTCAGTGCTTCAACCAGCTCCTCTGACTAGCCCTGTCAGTGCTTCAACCAGCTCCTCTGACTAGCCCTGTCATACTGCTTCAACCAGCTCCTCTGACTAGCCCTGTCAGTGCTTCAACCAGCTCCTCTGACTAGCCCTGTCATACTGCTTCAACCAGCTCCTCTGACTAGCCCTGTCAGTGCTTCAACCAGCTCCTCTGACTAGCCCTGTCATACTGCTTCAACCAGCTCCTCTGACTAGCCCTGTCAGTGCTTCAACCAGCTCCTCTGACTAGCCCTGTCAGTGCTTCAACCAGCTCCTCTGACTAGCCCTGTCAGTGCTTCAACCAGCTCCTCTGACTAGCCCTGTCAGTGCTTCAACCAGCTCCTCTGACTAGCCCTGTCAGTGCTTCAACCAGCTCCTCTGACTAGCCCTGTCAGTGCTTCAACCAGCTCCTCTGACTAGCCCTGTCAGTGCTTCAACCAGCTCCTCTGACTAGCCCTGTCAGTGCTTCAACCAGCTCCTCTGACTAGCCCTGTCAGTGCTTCAACCAGCTCCTCTGACTAGCCCTGTCAGTGCTTCAACCAGCTCCTCTGACTAGCCCTGTCAGTGCTTCAACCAGCTCCTCTGACTAGCCCTGTCAGTGCTTCAACCAGCTCCTCTGACTAGCCCTGTCAGTGCTTCAACCAGCTCCTCTGACTAGCCCTGTCAGTGCTTCAACCAGCTCCTCTGACTAGCCCTGTCAGTGCTTCAACCAGCTCCTCTGACTAGCCCTGTCAGTGCTTCAACCAGCTCCTCTGACTAGCCCTGTCAGTGCTTCAACCAGCTCCTCTGACTAGCCCTGTCAGTGCTTCAACCAGCTCCTCTGACTAGCCCTGTCAGTGCTTCAACCAGCTCCTCTGACTAGCCCTGTCAGTGCTTCAACCAGCTCCTCTGACTAGCCCTGTCAGTGCTTCAACCAGCTCCTCTGACTAGCCCTGTCAGTGCTTCAACCAGCTCCTCTGACTAGCCCTGTCAGTGCTTCAACCAGCTCCTCTGACTAGCCCTGTCAGTGCTTCAACCAGCTCCTCTGACTAGCCCTGTCAGTGCTTCAACCAGCTCCTCTGACTAGCCCTGTCAGTGCTTCAACCAGCTCCTCTGACTAGCCCTGTCAGTGCTTCAACCAGCTCCTCTGACTAGCCCTGTCAGTGCTTCAACCAGCTCCTCTGACTAGCCCTGTCAGTGCTTCAACCAGCTCCTCTGACTAGCCCTGTCATACTGCTTCAACCAGCTCCTCTGACTAGCCCTGTCAGTGCTTCAACCAGCTCCTCTGACTAGCCCTGTCAGTGCTTCAACCAGCTCCTCCGACTAGCCCTGTCATACTGCTTCAACCAGCTCCTCTGACTAGCCCTGTCAGTGCTTCAACCAGCTCCTCCTGACTAGCCCTGTCAGTGCTTCAACCAGCTCCTCTGACTAGCCCTGTCAGTGCTTCAACCAGCTCCTCTGACTAGCCCTGTCAGTGCTTCAACCAGCTCCTCTGACTAGCCCTGTCAGTGCTTCAACCAGCTCCTCTGACTAGCCCTGTCAGTGCTTCAACCAGCTCCTCTGACTAGCCCTGTCAGTGCTTCAACCAGCTCCTCTGACTAGCCCTGTCAGTGCTTCAACCAGCTCCTCTGACTAGCCCTGTCAGTGCTTCAACCAGCTCCTCTGACTAGCCCTGTCAGTGCTTCAACCAGCTCCTCTGACTAGCCCTGTCAGTGCTTCAACCAGCTCCTCTGACTAGCCCTGTCAGTGCTTCAACCAGCTCCTCCGACTAGCCCTGTCATACTGCTTCAACCAGCTCCTCTGACTAGCCCTGTCATACTGCTTCAACCAGCTCCTCCGACTAGCCTGTCATACTGCTTCAACCAGCTCCTCTGACTAGCCCTGTCATACTGCTTCAACCAGCTCCTCCGACTAGCCCTGTCAGTGCTTCAACCAGCTCCTCTGACTAGCCCTGTCAGTGCTTCAACCAGCTCCTCTGACTAGCCCTGTCATTGCTTCAACCAGCTCCTCCGACTAGCCCTGTCAGTGCTTCAACCAGCTCCTCTGACTAGCCCTGTCAGTGCTTCAACCAGCTCCTCTGACTAGCCCTGTCATACTGCTTCAACCAGCTCCTCTGACTAGCCCTGTCAGTGCTTCAACCAGCTCCTCTGACTAGCCCTGTCAGTGCTTCAACCAGCTCCTCTGACTAGCCCTGTCAGTGCTTCAACCAGCTCCTCTGACTAGCCCTGTCAGTGCTTCAACCAGCTCCTCCGACTAGCCCTGTCATACTGCTTCAACCAGCTCCTCTGACTAGCCCTGTCAGTGCTTCAACCAGCTCCTCTGACTAGCCCTGTCAGTGCTTCAACCAGCTCCTCTGACTAGCCCTGTCAGTGCTTCAACCAGCTCCTCTGACTAGCCCTGTCAGTGCTTCAACCAGCTCCTCTGACTAGCCCTGTCAGTGCTTCAACCAGCTCCTCTGACTAGCCCTGTCAGTGCTTCAACCAGCTCCTCTGACTAGCCCTGTCAGTGCTTCAACCAGCTCCTCTGACTAGCCCTGTCAGTGCTTCAACCAGCTCCTCTGACTAGCCCTGTCAGTGCTTCAACCAGCTCCTCTGACTAGCCCTGTCAGTGCTTCAACCAGCTCCTCTGACTAGCCCTGTCAGTGCTTCAACCAGCTCCTCTGACTAGCCCTGTCAGTGCTTCAACCAGCTCCTCTGACTAGCCCTGTCAGTGCTTCAACCAGCTCCTCTGACTAGCCCTGTCAGTGCTTCAACCAGCTCCTCTGACTAGCCCTGTCAGTGCTTCAACCAGCTCCTCTGACTAGCCCTGTCAGTGCTTCAACCAGCTCCTCTGACTAGCCCTGTCATACTGCTTCAACCAGCTCCTCTGACTAGCCCTGTCAGTGCTTCAACCAGCTCCTCTGACTAGCCCTGTCAGTGCTTCAACCAGCTCCTCTGACTAGCCCTGTCAGTGCTTCAACCAGCTCCTCCGACTAGCCCTGTCAGTGCTTCAACCAGCTCCTCTGACTAGCCCTGTCAGTGCTTCAACCAGCTCCTCTGACTAGCCCTGTCATACTGCTTCAACCAGCTCCTCTGACTAGCCCTGTCAGTGCTTCAACCAGCTCCTCTGACTAGCCCTGTCAGTGCTTCAACCAGCTCCTCTGACTAGCCCTGTCAGTGCTTCAACCAGCTCCTCTGACTAGACCTGTCATACTGCTTCAACCAGCTCCTCTGACTAGCCCTGTCAGTGCTTCAACCAGCTCCTCTGACTAGCCCTGTCAGTGCTTCAACCAGCTCCTCCGACTAGCCCTGTCATACTGCTTCAACCAGCTCCTCTGACTAGCCCTGTCAGTGCTTCAACCAGCTCCTCTGACTAGCCCTGTCAGTGCTTCAACCAGCTCCTCTGACTAGCCCTGTCAGTGCTTCAACCAGCTCCTCTGACTAGCCCTGTCATACTGCTTCAACCAGCTCCTCTGACTAGCCCTGTCAGTGCTTCAACCAGCTCCTCCGACTAGCCCTGTCATACTGCTTCAACCAGCTCCTCTGACTAGCCCTGTCAGTGCTTCAACCAGCTCCTCTGACTAGCCCTGTCAGTGCTTCAACCAGCTCCTCTGACTAGCCCTGTCAGTGCTTCAACCAGCTCCTCTGACTAGCCCTGTCAGTGCTTCAACCAGCTCCTCTGACTAGCCCTGTCAGTGCTTCAACCAGCTCCTCTGACTAGCCCTGTCATACTGCTTCAACCAGCTCCTCTGACTAGCCCTGTCAGTGCTTCAACCAGCTCCTCTGACTAGCCCTGTCAGTGCTTCAACCAGCTCCTCTGACTAGCCCTGTCAGTGCTTCAACCAGCTCCTCTGACTAGCCCTGTCAGTGCTTCAACCAGCTCCTCTGACTAGCCCTGTCAGTGCTTCAACCAGCTCCTCTGACTAGCCCTGTCAGTGCTTCAACCAGCTCCTCTGACTAGCCCTGTCATACTGCTTCAACCAGCTCCTCTGACTAGCCCTGTCAGTGCTTCAACCAGCTCCTCTGACTAGCCCTGTCAGTGCTTCAACCAGCTCCTCCGACTAGCCCTGTCAGTGCTTCAACCAGCTCCTCTGACTAGCCCTGTCAGTGCTTCAACCAGCTCCTCCGACTAGCCCTGTCATACTGCTTCAACCAGCTCCTCTGACTAGCCCTGTCAGTGCTTCAACCAGCTCCTCTGACTAGCCCTGTCAGTGCTTCAGCCAGCTCCTATGACTAGCCCTGTCAGTGCTTCAACCAGCTCCTCTGACTAGCCCTGTCAGTGCTTCAACCAGCTCCTCTGACTAGCCCTGTCAGTGCTTCAACCAGCTCCTCTGACTAGCCCTGTCAGTGCTTCAACCAGCTCCTCTGACTAGCCCTGTCAGTGCTTCAACCAGCTCCTCTGACTAGCCCTGTCAGTGCTTCAACCAGCTCCTCTGACTAGCCCTGTCAGTGCTTCAACCAGCTCCTCTGACTAGCCCTGTCAGTGCTTCAACCAGCTCCTCTGACTAGCCCTGTCATACTGCTTCAACCAGCTCCTCTGACTAGCCCTGTCATACTGCTTCAACCAGCTCCTCTGACTAGCCCTGTCAGTGCTTCAACCAGCTCCTCTGACTAGCCCTGTCAGTGCTTCAACCAGCTCCTCTGACTAGCCCTGTCAGTGCTTCAACCAGCTCCTCTGACTAGCCCTGTCATACTGCTTCAACCAGCTCCTCTGACTAGCCCTGTCAGTGCTTCAACCAGCTCCTCTGACTAGCCCTGTCAGTGCTTCAACCAGCTCCTCTGACTAGCCCTGTCAGTGCTTCAACCAGCTCCTCTGACTAGCCCTGTCAGTGCTTCAACCAGCTCCTCTGACTAGCCCTGTCATACTGCTTCAACCAGCTCCTCTGACTAGCCCTGTCAGTGCTTCAACCAGCTCCTCTGACTAGCCCTGTCAGTGCTTCAACCAGCTCCTCTGACTAGCCCTGTCATACTGCTTCAACCAGCTCCTCTGACTAGCCCTGTCATACTGCTTCAACCAGCTCCTCTGACTAGCCCTGTCAGTGCTTCAACCAGCTCCTCTGACTAGCCCTGTCAGTGCTTCAACCAGCTCCTCTGACTAGCCCTGTCAGTGCTTCAACCAGCTCCTCTGACTAGCCCTGTCAGTGCTTCAACCAGCTCCTCCGACTAGCCCTGTCAGTGCTTCAACCAGCTCCTCTGACTAGCCCTGTCATACTGCTTCAACCAGCTCCTCTGACTAGCCCTGTCATACTGCTTCAACCAGCTCCTCTGACTAGCCCTGTCAGTGCTCCAACCAGCTCCTCTGACTAGCCCTGTCAGTGCTTCAACCAGCTCCTCTGACTAGCCCTGTCAGTGCTTCAACCAGCTCCTCTGACTAGCCCTGTCAGTGCTTCAACCAGCTCCTCTGACTAGCCCTGTTATACTGCTTCAACCAGCTCCTCTGACTAGCCCTGTCAGTGCTTCAACCAGCTCCTCTGACTAGCCCTGTCAGTGCTTCAACCAGCTCCTCCGACTAGCCCTGTCAGTGCTTCAACCAGCTCCTCTGACTAGCCCTGTCAGTGCTTCAACCAGCTCCTCTGACTAGCCCTGTCATACTGCTTCAACCAGCTCCTCTGACTAGCCCTGTCAGTGCTTCAACCAGCTCCTCTGACTAGCCCTGTCATACTGCTTCAACCAGCTCCTCTGACTAGCCCTGTCAGTGCTTCAACCAGCTCCTCTGACTAGCCCTGTCAGTGCTTCAACCAGCTCCTCTGACTAGCCCTGTCAGTGCTTCAACCAGCTCCTCTGACTAGCCCTGTCAGTGCTTCAACCAGCTCCTCTGACTAGCCCTGTCAGTGCTTCAACCAGCTCCTCTGACTAGCCCTGTCAGTGCTTCAACCAGCTCCTCTGACTAGCCCTGTCAGTGCTTCAACCAGCTCCTCTGACTAGCCCTGTCAGTGCTTCAACCAGCTCCTCCGACTAGCCCTGTCAGTGCTTCAACCAGCTCCTCTGACTAGCCCTGTCATACTGCTTCAACCAGCTCCTCTGACTAGCCCTGTCAGTGCTTCAACCAGCTCCTCTGACTAGCCCTGTCAGTGCTTCAACCAGCTCCTCCGACTAGCCCTGTCATACTGCTTCAACCAGCTCCTCTGACTAGCCCTGTCAGTGCTTCAACCAGCTCCTCTGACTAGCCCTGTCAGTGCTTCAACCAGCTCCTCTGACTAGCCCTGTCAGTGCTTCAACCAGCTCCTCTGACTAGCCCTGTCAGTGCTCCAACCAGCTCCTCCGACTAGCCCTGTCATACTGCTTCAACCAGCTCCTCTGACTAGCCCTGTCAGTGCTTCAACCAGCTCCTCTGACTAGCCCTGTCAGTGCTTCAACCAGCTCCTCTGACTAGCCCTGTCAGTGCTTCAACCAGCTCCTCTGACTAGCCCTGTCAGTGCTTCAACCAGCTCCTCTGACTAGCCCTGTCATACTGCTTCAACCAGCTCCTCTGACTAGCCCTGTCAGTGCTTCAACCAGCTCCTCTGACTAGCCCTGTCATACTGCTTCAACCAGCTCCTCTGACTAGCCCTGTCAGTGCTTCAACCAGCTCCTCCGACTAGCCCTGTCAGTGCTTCAACCAGCTCCTCTGACTAGCCCTGTCAGTGCTTCAACCAGCTCCTCTGACTAGCCCTGTCAGTGCTTCAACCAGCTCCTCTGACTAGCCCTGTCATACTGCTTCAACCAGCTCCTCTGACTAGCCCTGTCAGTGCTTCAACCAGCTCCTCTGACTAGCCCTGTCAGTGCTTCAACCAGCTCCTCTGACTAGCCCTGTCAGTGCTTCAACCAGCTCCTCTGACTAGCCCTGTCAGTGCTTCAACCAGCTCCTCTGACTAGCCCTGTCAGTGCTTCAACCAGCTCCTCTGACTAGCCCTGTCAGTGCTTCAACCAGCTCCTCTGACTAGCCCTGTCATACTGCTTCAACCAGCTCCTCTGACTAGCCCTGTCATACTGCTTCAACCAGCTCCTCTGACTAGCCCTGTCAATGCTTCAACCAGCTCCTCTGACAGATCTGGACCAGCCAGGCCAACAGAGAGATGTTCAGACAGATCTGGACCAGCCAGGCCAGCAGAGAGATGTTCAGACAGATCTGGACCAGCCAGGCCAACAGAGATATGTTCAGACAGATCTGGACCAGCCAGGCCAGCAGAGAGATGTTCAGACAGATCTGGACCAGCCAGGCCAACAGAGAGATGTTCAGACAGATCTGGACCAGCCAGGCCAACAGAGAGATGTTCAGACAGATCTGGACCAGCCAGGCCAACAGAGATATGTTCAGACAGATCTGGACCAGCCAGGCCAGCAGAGAGATGTTCAGACAGATCTGGAGCAGCCAGGCCAACAGAGAGATGTTCAGACAGATCTGGACCAGCCAGGCCAGCAGAGAGATGTTCAGACAGATCTGGACCAGCCAGGCCAGCAGAGAGATGTTCAGACAGATCTGGACCAGCCAGGCCAGCAGAGAGATGTTCAGACAGATCTGGACCAGCCAGGCCAACAGAGATATGTTCAGACAGATCTGGACCAGCCAGGCCAGCAGAGAGATGTTCAGACAGATCTGGACCAGCCAGGCCAACAGAGAGATGTTCAGACAGATCTGGACCAGCCAGGCCAACAGAGAGATGTTCAGACAGATCTGGACCAGCCAGGCCAACAGAGATATGTTCAGACAGATCTGGACCAGCCAGGCCAGCAGAGAGATGTTCAGACAGATCTGGAGCAGCCAGGCCAACAGAGAGATGTTCAGACAGATCTGGACCAGCCAGGCAAGCAGAGAGATGTTCAGACAGATCTGGACCAGCCAGGCCAACAGAGAGATGTTCAGACAGATCTGGACCAGCCAGGCCAACAGAGAGATGTTCAGACAGATCTGGACCAGCCAGGCCAACAGAGAGATGTTCAGACAGATCTGGACCAGCCAGGCCAGCAGAGAGATGTTCAGACAGATCTGGACCAGCCAGGCCAACAGAGAGATGTTCAGACAGATCTGGACCAGCCAGGCCAGCAGAGAGATGTTCAGACAGATCTGGACCAGCCAGGCCAACAGAGAGATGTTCAGACAGATCTGGACCAGCCAGGCCAGCAGAGAGATGTTCAGACAGATCTGGACCAGCCAGGCCAACAGAGAGATGTTCAGACAGATCTGGACCAGCCAGGCCAACAGAGAGATGTTCAGACAGATCTGGACCAGCCAGGCCAACAGAGAGTTGTTCTGACAGATCTGGACCAGCCAGGCCAACAGAGAGATGTTCAGACAGATCTGGACCAGCCAGCTCAACAGAGAGATGTTCAGACAGATCTGGACCAGCCAGGCCAGCAGAGAGATGTTCAGACAGATCTGGACCAGCCAGGCCAACAGAGAGATGTTCAGACAGATCTGGACCAGCCAGGCCAACAGAGAGATGTTCAGACAGATCTGGACCAGCCAGGCCAACAGTGGGTCTGTACAAAGCAGGAGAAGCCGTGACTGTGATCTAGCAGTGTCATTACATTGTTGTGGTCCTGTGGCGGTGCCTGTCCTGGTGGCGGTGCCTGTCCTGGTGGCAGTCCCTGTGTTGTTGCCATCGGATGGTTCCTCAGCCATGCTGATGGCCACCATGACCTTGTGGGAGGAGCAGGAGAGGATCTCCAGGGCGGAGCTGCGCCTCCTCTGCAGTAGCACCTCCGACGCCGAGTGCCTCCTGATGCTGTTCATCAGCTCCCCCGCCAGGGAGCGCCGCCCGCCGTTCCTACGCTGACGACGCATAACAACGTGATGACCCTGGCGGTCCTAATGTAGCCAGCCGCTGCCTAACCCACTACCGCCTATTGGACTCTCTCTCTCTGTGTCTAACCCACTACCACCTATCGGTCTCTCATTGACAGTCCCTCTGTGTCTCTGCTGTCGTCAAGGTCCCTCTGTGTCTCTGCTGTCGTCAAGGTCCCTCTGTGTCTCTGCTGTCGTCAAGGTCCCTCTGTGTCTCTGCTGTCGTCAAGGTCCCTCTGTGTCTCTGCTGTCGTCAAGGTCCCTCTGTGTCTCTGCTGTCGTCAAGGTCCCTCTGTGTCTCTGCTGTCGTCAAGGTCCCTCTGTGTCTCTGCTGTCGTCAAGGTCCCTCTGTGTCTCTGCTGTCGTCAAGGTCCCTCTGTGTCTCTGCTGTCGTCAAGGTCCCTCTGTGTCTCTGCTGTCGTCAAGGTCCCTCTGTGTCTCTGCTGTCCTCAAGGTCCCTCTGTGTCTCTGCTGTCGTCAAGGTCCCTCTGTGTCTCTGCTGTCGTCAAGGTCCCTCTGTGTCTCTGCTGTCGTCAAGGTCCCTCTGTGTCTCTGCTGTCGTCAAGGTCCCTCTGTGTCTCTGCTGTCGTCAAGGTCCCTCTGTGTCTCTGCTGTCGTCAAGGTCCCTCTGTGTCTCTGCTGTCGTCAAGGTCCCTCTGTGTCTCTGCTGTCGTCAAGGTCCCTCTGTGTCTCTGCTGTCGTCAAGGTCCCTCTGTGTCTCTGCTGTTCTCAAGGTCCCTCTGTGTCTCTGCTGTCCTCAAGGTCCCTCTGTGTCTCTGCCTAACTGCCTCAGTCCTCCTCTGTCTAATCCTGTGCTATGGACCTAGTACAGCGTCTCTCCCGACAACACTGTTTCTAGCTTTCCTCTCTCTGTGTATGTTATAGCTACAGCCTGAGCCTCCCCCTCCCTCCCTCCCTCCCTCCCTCCCTCCCCCTCTCTCTCCCTGCCCTGTCTAACCTCCCTCCCTCCCCTGTCTAATGAGACTCTCTCTCTCTCTCTCTCTCTCTCTCTCTCTCTCTCTCTCTCTCTCTCCCTCTCCCTCTCCCTCCCTCTCCCTCCCTCTCTCCCTCCCTCTCTCTCTCTCTCTCTCCCTCCCTCCCTCCCTCCCTCCCCCTCCCTCCCTCTCCCTCTCCCTCCCTCCCTCTCTCCCTCCCTCCCTCCCTCCCTCCCTCTCGCTCTCCCTCCCTCCCTCCCTCTCCCTCCCTCCTCCCTCCCTCCCTCCCTCTCCCTCTCCCTCTCCCTCTCTTTCTCCCTCTCTCCCTCCCTTCCCTGTCTAACCTGTGTGATGACAGTCAGTGAGGCTGCCTGCTGGTTAAACTGAGTTGATCGGAGCGGAGCGATCCAGTGACTCATCATCACAGTACAGTAGCCCGCTGGCACAAAGAGAGGGGCATGAGAGGCCAATGCAAACCATCACTACTTTCATCCCACAGTCACTGTCACCATGACGACCAACTCACTCCCAAGTCCCCAGTGGGTGGGAGCCGGTGTGTGTGTGTGTGTGTGTACGTACACTGGCTGTGCGATCGTGCTGTGTTCATTATGGAGTGATGGTGGTGATAGAGCAGTTGTTTTCTCTAAAGGTTGTAACATTACAGACCTCCAGTACTGGCTGCCCACCATAGGGCTCAAAATCTCTAAAAACCTGTTTTCGCTTTGTCATTATGGGGTATTGTGTGTAGATTGATGAGGGGAAAAAAATGTTTTAATCCATTTTACAATAAGGCTGTAACGTAACAAAATGTGGAAAAAGGGAAGTGGTCTGAATACTTTCCGAACGCAGTGTATAATGAGAGAGAGAGAGAGCTGCTGTTCAACCCTCCAGTGATCAGGGTGATCATTACATAGTGCCATGTAGAAAACCCTCTGGTGTGCGGTAAACTAACTAGTCTGTCCTTAACGTAAATATACAGTATAACCACCTCTCCTTTCTAGAGGTACAGCGCATTCGGAAAGTATTCAGACTCTTTTTCCACATTTTGTTACGTCACAGCCTTATTCTACAATTGATTAAATCGAAAAATGTCCTCATCGATCTACACACAATACCTCATAATGTATTGAAAATAAAAAAACAGAAATACCTTATTTACATAAGTATTCAGACTCTTTGCTAAGAGACTCGAAATTGACCTCAGGTGCATCCTGTTTCCATTGATCATCCTTGAGATGTTTCTACAACTTGGAGTCCACCTGTGGTAAATTCAATTGATTAGACATGATTTGGAAAGGCACACACCTGTCTATATAGGATCCCACAGTTGACAGTCCATGTCAGAGCAAAAACCAAGCCATTAGGTCGAAGGAATTGTCCGTAGAGCTCCGAGACATGATTTTGTCGAGGCACAGATCTGTGGAAGGGTATCAAAACATTTCTGCAGCATTGAAGGTCCCCAAGAACACAGTGGCCTCCATCATTCTTAAATGGAAGAAGTTTGGAACCACCAAGACTCTTCCTAGAGCTGGCCGCCCAGCCAAACTGAGCAATCGGGGGAGAAGGGCCTTGGTCAGGGAGGAGACCAAGAACCCAATGGTCACTATGACAGAGCTCCAGAGTTCCTCTGTAGAAATGGGAGAACCTTCCAGAAGGACAACCATCTCTGCAGCACTCTACCAATCAGGCCGTTATGGTAGAGTGGCCAGACAGAAGCCAGTCCTCAGTAAAAGGCACATGACAGCCCACTTGGAGTTTGCCAAAAGGCACCGAAAGACTCTCAGACCATGAGAAACAAGATTCTCTGGTCTGATGAAAACAAGATTGAACTCTTTGGCCTGAATGTCAAGCGTCACGTCTGGAGGAAACCTGGCACCATCCCTACTGTGAAGCATGGTGGTGGCAGCATCATGCTGTGGGGATGTTTTTCAGCAGCAGGGACTGGGAGACTAGTTAGGATCGAGGGAAAGCTGAACGGAGCAAAGTACAGAGAAATCCTTGATGAAAACCTGCTCCAGAGCGCTCAGGACCTCAAACTGGGGCGAAGGTTCACCTTCCAACAGGACAACGACCCTAGGCACACAGCCAAGACAACGTAGGAGTGGCTTCGGGACAAGTCTCTGAATGTCCTTGAGTGGCCCAGCCAGAGCCCGGACTTGAACCCGATCGAACATCTCTGGAGATACCTGAAAATAGCTGTTCACTAACGCTCCCCAGCCAACCTGACATTGCTTGAGAGGATCTGCAGAGAAGAATGGGAGAAACTCCCCAAATACAGGTGTGCCACACTTGTATGGTCATACCCAAGAAGCCTCAAGGCTGTAATCGCTGCAAAAGGAGCTTCAACAAATTACTGAGTAAAAGGTCTGAATGCTAATGTAACATTTCAGTTTTACATTTTTTATAGATTTGAAAAAATTAGAAAAACCAATTTTTGCTTTGTCATTATGGGGTATTGTGTGTACAGTTGTGGTCAAAAGTTTTGAGAATGACACAAATACTAATTTTCACAAAGTCTGCTGCCTCAGTTTTGATGATGGCAATTTGCATATACTCCAGAATGTCATGAAGAGTGATCAGATGAATTGCAATTAATTGCAAAGTCCCTCTTTGCTATGAAAATGAACTTAATCCCCCAAAAAAACATTTCCACTGCATTTCAGCCCTGCCACAAAAGGACCAGCTGCCATCATGTCAGTGATTCTCGCGTTAACACAGGTGAGAGTGTTGACGAGGACAACGCTGGAGATCACTCTGTCATGCTGATTGAGTTAGAATAACAGACTGGAAGCTTTAAAAGGAAGGTGGTGCTTGAGATCATTGTTCTTCCTCTGTTAACCATGGTTACCTGCAAGGAAACACGTGCCGTCATCCTTGCTTTGCACAAAAAGGGCTTCACAGGCAAGGATATTGCTGATAGTAAGATTGCACCTAAATCAACCATTTATCGGATCATCAACAACTTCAAGGAGAGAGGTTCAATTGTTGTGAAGAAGGCGTCAGGGCGCCCAAGAAAGTCCAGCAAGCGCCAGGACCGTCTACTAAAGTTGATTCAGCTGCGGGATCGGGGCACCACCAGTGCAGATCTTGCTCAGGAATGGCAGCAGGCAGGTGTGGCCTGGTGTCAAGAAGGGCAGCAAAGAAGCCACTTCTCTCCAGGAAAAACATCAGGGACAGACTGATATTCTGCAAAAGGTACAGGGATTGGACTGCTGAGGACTGGGGTAAAGTCATTTTCTCTGATGAATCCCCTTTCCGATTGTTTGGGGCATCCGGAAAACACTTTGTCCAGAGAAGACAAGGTGAGCGCTACCATCAGTCCTGTGTCATGACAATAGTAAAGCATCCTGAAACCATTCATGTGTGGGGTTGCTTCTCAGCCAAGGGAGTGGGCTCACTCACAATTTTGACTAAGAACACAGCCATGAATAAAGAATGGTACCAACACATCCTCCGAGAGCAACTTCTCCCAACCATCCAAGAACAGTTTGGTGATGACCAATGCATTTTCCAGCATGATGGAGCTCCTTGCCATAAGGCAAAAGTGATAACTAAGTGGCTCGGGGAACAAAACA
>NW_028158478.1:0-65000 GCF_964263955.1 Coregonus lavaretus | reverse complement strand
GCCATCCCTGTTTCCCTGTATTAGCCATCCCTGTTTCCCTGTATTAGCCATCCCTGTATCCCTGTATTAGCCATCCCTGTTTCCCTGTTTTAGCCATCCCTGTTTCCCTGTATCAGCTATCCCTGTTTCCCTGTATTAGCCATCCCTGTTTCCCTGTATTAGCCATCCCTGTTTCCCTGTATTAGCCATCCCTGTTTCCCTGTATTAGCCATCCCTGTTTCCCTGTATCAGCCATCCCTGTTTCCCTGTATCAGCCATCCCTGTTTCCCTGTATTAGCCATCCCTGTATCCCTGTATTAGCCATCCCTGTTTCCCTGTATTAGCCATCCCTGTTTCCCTGTATTAGCCATCCCTGTTTCCCTGTTTTAGCCATCCCTGTTTCCCTGTATTAGCCATCCCTGTTTCCCTGTATCAGCTATCCCTGTTTCCCTGTATTAGCCATCCCTGTTTCCCTGTATTAGCCATCCCTGTTTCCCTGTATTAGCCATCCCTGTTTCCCTGTATTAGCCATCCCTGTTTCCCTGTATCAGCCATCCCTGTTTCCCTGTATCAGCCATCCCTGTTTCCCTGTATTAGCCATCCCTGTTTCCCTGTATTAGCCATCCGTTTCCCTGTATTAGCCATCCCTGTTTCCCTGTATTAGCCATCCCTGTTTCCCTGTATTAGCCATCCCTATTTCCCTGTATTAGCCATCCCTGTTTCCCTGTATTAGCCATCCCTGTTTCCCTGTATCAGCTATCCCTGTTTCCCTGTATTAGCCATCCCTGTTTCCCTGTATTAGCCATCCCTGTTTCCCTGTATTAGCCATCCCTGTTTCCCTGTATTAGCCAATCCCTGTTTCCTTGTATTAGCCATCCCTGTTTCCCTGTATTAGCCATCCCTGTATTAGCCATCCCTGTTTCCCTGTATTAGCCATCCCTGTTTCCCTGTATTAGCCATCCCTGTTTCCCTGTATTAGCCTACTTAAAAGTTGCAACCATCAATCTGATGTATCTTCCCATTACTTACATAGAAAATAAGAAAAGACTGTCCTTGCTACATCTATGTTTCAAAACGTTTCCAAACCATCCTCTGGTGTGGTGTAACTTACTAGCAGATCAGAAACTATCACACGCATCACTGATCCATCTTAGATTTTAAAAAAACATATCATCACATTACTTACATAGAAAACAGGAAAAGTCTGTCTTAGTTATCTATGTTTAACAAATGTACAACAGTTCCAAACCATCATATTTGTGTTATTAGGTACACAACACAGACACTCCTACTGTGGAGTAGTAACACCTACCTGTGTTCATGCTCTTGCCCGTGTTGAGGTCCCCAGAGGAGGAGTAGGGCAGACTAACACCAGCCGCCATGGCGCCGCTCTGGAAGGACAGAGGTAACATGGTGTTACAGAGGAAGTTACACTAACGAAGAGAAACACACACATGTGAGCCTGAGGCAGAGAGACAGGTGAGGCTGAGACAGAGAGACAGGTGAGGCTGAGACAGAGAGACAGGTGAGGCTGAGGCAGAGAGACAGGTGAGGCTGAGGCAGAGAGACAGGTGAGCCTGAGACAGAGAGACAGGTGAGGCTGAGAGAGAGACAGGTGAGGCTGAGACAGAGAGACAGGTGAGGCTGAGACAGGTGAGGCTGAGACAGAGAGACAGGTGAGGCTGAGACAGGTGAGGCTGAGACAGAGAGACAGGTGAGGCTGAGATAGGTGAGGCTGAGACAGAGAGAGAGGTGAGGCTGGGCTAAGAGGTGATAATACAACAAACAAACTGACAGGGGAAGGGCTGTTACTACCCAGCAGGATAGCCCAGGGGAGAGAGGGGGAGGAGAGAGGGGGGGAGAGAGAGAGAGAGAGAGAGAGATTTTTGTTATTTGTATACTTTGACAATGTAAGTAATTTTACTTGCCATGTCAATAAAGTCTATTGAATTGAAGAGAGAGAGAGAGAGAGAGAGAGAGAGAGAGAGAGAGAGAGAGAGAGAGAGAGAGAGAGAGAGAGAGAGAGGGAGAGAGGGAGAGAGGGGGAGAGAGAGAGAGAGAGAGAGAGAGAGAGAGAGAGAGAGAGAGAGAGAGAGAGAGAGAGAGAGCGAAGGAGGGTCAGATACAGAGAGAGGGTCACTACTAAACCAGATTGTTCTGTTAGCACATCCTGAACTAGTGAATCTTTCTGATTGAGAGGGGGTCAAATACTTATTTCCCTCATTAAAATGCTAAACAATTTATAACATTTTTGACATGCATTTTTCTGGATTTTTTTGTTGTAATTCTGTCTCTCACTGTTCAAATAAACCTACCATTAAAATTATAGACTGATCATGTCTTTGTCAGTGGGCAAACGTACAAAATCAGCAGGGGATCAAATACTTTTTTCCCCTCACTGTATATATATCACTCCCTTATCTACTGGGTGAAATACCACAGTGTGCCATCACAGCAGCAAGATTTTGTGACCTGTTGCCACAAGAAAAGGGCAACCAGTGAAGGACACCATCGTAAATACAACCCATATTTATGTTTATTTATTTTCCCATTTGTACTTTAACTATTTGCATATTGTTACAACACTGTATATATACATAATATGACATTTGAAATGTCTTTATTATTTTGGAACTTCTGAGAGTAATGTTTACTGTTAATATTTATTGTTTATTTCACTTTTGTTTACTATCTACTTCACTTGCTTTGGCAATGTTAACATACGTTTCCCATTCCAATAAAGACCTTAAACTCCCTGCCATCCAGGACCTCTATACCAGGCGGTGTCAGAGGAAGGCCCTAAAAATTGTCAAAGACTCCAGCCACCCAAGTCCTGGACTGTTCTCTCTGCTACCGCACGGCAAGCGGTACCAAAGACTCCAGCCACCCAAGTCCTGGACTGTTCTCTCTGCTACCGCACGGCAAGCGGTACCAAAGACTCCAGCCACCCAAGTCCTGGACTGTTCTCTCTGCTACCGCACGGCAAGCGGTACCAAAGACTCCAGCCACCCAAGTCCTGGACTGTTCTCTCTGCTACCGCACGGCAAGCAGTACCGGAGCACCAGGTCTGGAAACAACAGCCCCCTGAACAGCTTCTATCCCCCAAGCCATAAGACTGCTAAATCGTTTGGTTAACTATTTAACTAACAACTACCCGGACAATCTGCATTGACCCTTTTTTCACTAACTTTGACTCATCACACATGCTGCTTGGATTACCACCATGATTACCGCTCTGTAGCACTGACGTCTGGAATCATGAAGTGCTTTGAGAAGCTGGTTATGGCACACATTAACTCCACCATCCTAGACACCCTGGACCCACTCCAATTTGCATACCGCCCCAACAGATCCATAGATGACGCAATCTCAGTTGCTCTCCACACTGCCCTTACCCACCTAGATAAGAGGAACACCTATGTGAGAATGATGTTCACTGACTACAGCTCATCGTTCAACACCATTATCAAGTTCACTGACGACACGACGGTGGTAGGCCTGATCACCGGCGACGATGAGTCAGCCTATAGGGAGGAGGTCAGTGACCTGGCGGTGTGGTGCCGGAGCAACAACCTCTCCCTCAACGATGAGTCAGCCTATAGGGAGGAGGTCAGTGACCTGGCGGTGTGGTGCCGGAGCAACAACCTCTCCCTTAACGTCAGCAAGACCAAGGAGCTGATGGTGGACTACAGGAAATGGGGGGGCGTACATACAGTGGGGAAAAAAAGTATTTAGTCAGCCACCAATTGTGCAAGTTCTCCCACTTAAAAAGATGAGAGAGGCCTGTAATTTTCATCATAGGTACACGTCAACTATGACAGACAAAATGAGAGAAAAAATCCAGAAAATCACATTGTAGGATTTTTTATGAATTTATATAACCTTTGTTGGCAATGACACAGGTCAAACGTTTTATGTAAGTCTTCACAAGGTTTTCACACGCTGTTGCTGGTAATTTGGCCCATTCCTCCATGCAGATCTCCTCTAGAGCAGTGATGTTTTGGGGCTGTCGCTGGGCAACACGGACTTTCAACTCCCTCCAAAGATTTTCTATGGGGTTGAGATCTGGAGACTGGCTAGGCCACTCCAGGACCTTGAAATGCTTCTTACGAAGCCACTCCTTCGTTGCCCGGGCGGTGTGTTTGGGATCATTGTCATGCTGAAAGACCCAGCCACGTTTAATCTTCAATGCCCTTGCTGATGGAAGGAGGTTTTCACTCAAAATCTCACGATACATGGCTCCATTCATTCTTTCCTTTACACGGATCAGTCGTCCTGGTCCCTTTGCAGAAAAACAGCCCCAAAGCATGATGTTTCCACCCCCATGCTTCACAGTAGGTATGGTGTTCTTTGGATGCAACTCAGCATTCTTTGTCCTCCAAACACGACGAGTTGAGTTTTTACCAAAAAGTTCTATTTTGGTTTCATCTGACCATATGACATTCTCCCAATCCTCTTCTGGATCATCCAAATGCACTCTAGCAAACTTCAGACGGGCCTGGACATGTACTGGCTTAAGCAGGGGGACACGTCTGGCACTGCAGGATTTGAGTCCCTGGCGGCGTAGTGTGTTACTGATGGTAGGCTTTGTTACTTTGGTCCCAGCTCTCTGCAGGTCATTCACTAGGTCCCCCCGTGTGGTTCTGGGATTTTTGCTCACCGTTCTTGTGATCATTTTGACCCCACGGGGTGAGATCTTGCGTGGAGCCCCAGATCGAGGGAGATTGTCAGTGGTCTTGTATGTCTTCCATTTGCTAATAATTGCTCCCACAGTTGATTTCTTCAAACCAAGCTGCTTACCTATTGTAGATTCAGTCTTCCCAGCCTGGTGCAGGTCTACAATTTTGTTTCTGGTGTCCTTTGACAGCTCTTTGGTCTTGGCCATAGTGGAGTTTGGAGTGTGACTGTTTGAGGTTGTGGACAGGTGTCTTTTATACTGATAACAAGTTCAAACAGGTGCCATTAATACAGGTAACGAGTGGAGGACAGAGGAGCCTCTTAAAGAAGAAGTTACAGGTCTGTGAGAGCCAGAAATCTTGCTTGTTTGTAGGTGACCAAATACTTATTTTCCACCATAATTTGCAAATAAATTCATTAAAAATCCTACAATGAGATTTTCTGGAAAAACAATTCTCAATTTGTCTGTCATAGTTGACGTGTACCTATGATGAAAATTACAGGCATCTCTCATCTTTTTAAGTGGGAGAACTTGCACAATTGGTGGCTGACTAAATACTTTTTTTCCCCACTGTAGCACTCTATTCCCTATATAGTACACTACTTTCTGTAAAGAAAAAGAGGCATCCTTAGTCTCTGGACACCGCTTCTTGTAAAGTAGTTAGTTATCAAACAGAGGAAACCATAGCAACAACAGAGGAGAAGCTAAGTGCAGTCTGTTGTCGAACCCCCCATGTCACATCACCTGAATGTTTATCAACACATCACTGTATTAATGTAGCTCATCTATTCATCATCAGGTACTGTGTGAACTAATGGAATAATGTGTTCCATTTATGGCCATTGTGTTAATGCTCCAGAGATTGATGGTTTTAAATGTGCTAAAAGTGAGAATTTGTCCTAAAATGGCACCCTATTCCATATATAGTACTAAAAACTTTTTTCCCCACTGTATATCCCATTTATAACACTGCACTAATCCATCAAATGTTCTCCCAGTAAAATGTAACCTGTGTGTTTGCTTGTTTACGTCTCTGTCTCCTCCCCTGTTCCCTTTAACTCTGCTCCTGTTCTCCAGGACCCAGGGGTTCTGCCCAACACCCAGACCTGCTCCCTTTAACTCTGCTCCTGTTCTCCAGGACCCAGGGGTTCTGCCCAACACCCAGACCTGCTCCCTTTAACTCTGCTCCTGTTCTCCAGGACCCAGGGGTTCTGCCCAACACCCAGACCTGCTCCCTTTAACTCTGCTCCTGTTCTCCAGGACCTAGGGGTTCTGCCCAACACCCAGACCTGTTCCCTTTAACTCTGCTCCTGTTCTCCAGGACCTAGGGGTTCTGCCCAACACCCAGACCTGTTCCCTTTAACTCTGCTCCTGTTCTCCAGGACCTAGGGGTTCTGCCCAACACCCAGACCTGTTCCCTTTAACTCTGCTCCTGTTCTCCAGGACCTAGGGGTTCTGCCCAACACCCAGACCTGCTCTGCTTCTGTTCTCCAGGACCTAGGGGTTCTGCCCAACACCCAGACCTGTTCCCTTTAACTCTGCTCCTGTTCTCCAGGACCTAGGGGTTCTGCCCAACACCCAGACCTGCTCCCTTTAACTCTGCTCCTGTTCTCCAGGACCTAGAGGTTCTGCCCAACACCCAGACCTGTTCCCTATAACTCTGCTCCTGTTCTCCAGAACCTAGGGGTTCTGCCCAACACCCAGACCTGCTCTGCTTCTGTTCTCCAGGACCTAGGGGTTCTGCCCAACACCCAGACCTGTTCCCTTTAACTCTGCTCCTGTTCTCCAGAACCTAGGGGTTCTGCCCAACACCCAGACCTGCTCCCTTTAGCTCTGCTCCTGTTCTCCAGGACCCAGGGGTTCTGCCCAACACCCAGATGTGGATCCACCTGATGTCCTCCATCGCCAACCACCCTCCAACTTTTCATTACATAATCTACAGCTACTCTTGTTGTCATTATCTGCTAAGAAAATGTTTTTGCTCTATCATACTGGCCACATAATATGTGAGATACACAGATTAACTAAAAACACTAGCGCTGCAAAACACTCAGAACAAAGAGAGCAGCAGTGTCTCCCTCTTCAAGTTCCCCTTCTGAGACTGGCTGCCTGTTGAGGACAAGTGGCAGGCAGAACCTCCCACCCACACAGCAACCACCTCCAGGCAGAACCTCCCACCCACACAGCAACCACCTCCAGGCAGAACCTCCCACCCACACAGCAACCACCTCCTGGCAGAACCTCCCACCCACACAGCAACCACCTCCAGGCAGAACCTCCCACCCACACAGCAACCACCTCCAGGCAGAACCTCCCACCCACACAGCAACCACCTCCTGGCAGAACCTCCCGCCCACACAGCAACCAATTCCTGGCAGAACCTCCCGCCCACACAGCAACCACCTCCTGGCAGAACCTCCCGCCCACACAGCAACCACCTCCTGGCAGAACCTCCCGCCCACACAGCAACCACCTCCTGGCAGAACCTCCCACCCACACAGCAACCACCTCCTGGCAGAACCTCCCACCCACACAGCAACCACCTCCTGGCAGAACCTCCCACCCACACAGCAACCACCTCCTGGCAGAACCTCCCACCCACACAGCAACCACCTCCTGGCAGAACCTCCCGCCCACACAGCAAACACCACCTCTATATTCCCCACACCAGAATTCAGTATTTTAGTCTGTGATTGCCATGTGAGTGTACAAACAATGTGAAAATAAATGAATGACACAACTGTACCAAAAACGATTCAAGTTTATGTATTAAAATCTTAAATATTGCCAGGTTGGTTTTCACAGCTGTTTCACAAGGTTGTAAGGAATCCTTTGATGGTATTTATTTGTTCCATATTATTCATTATTGTATCCTACGACCTATGATACATACATATATTCAACCACAAGGGGGTGCTAATGAGCTATGTGAGATAGAGAAAAATGAATCATAGTAGAGGACTACTGAAATTATACTATTTCAGTGTAGATAAAAGGAAGGGCAGGTTAAAGTGGAAATTAGCTGACTTTGTGATCTGTAAGGTAAGTAACTTTAATGTGTCAAGCAGATTACACGTTTTCTTTGCCATTTCCGAAACATAGCAACATTTAAAGACATGGATTTCATGTTCTAATGTTAACAAGGTACCCAAAAGTAGTTCGAATTAATGTTTTCATTTTATTAGCTGAACAAAACTTGTTTAAACAGCAAAATTGTCACGGTAATCAGCCTTGGTTGCCTAGCGATTAGGTCATCACACCGTTGATATAGCAACGGATGCTAATAGTTGATCTAATCCCATTGTGACGTAGAGGGGGACACTATTTGGCCAGGGGACATTATTTGGCATGACAGGCCCTCAGATCCTGAAAAGCTTCTACAGCTGTACCATTGAGAGCATATTGAACTGGCTGCATCACTGCTTGGTATGGCACTAGCACCGCCCTGGATCACATGGCGCCACAGAGGGTTGTGTGGACAGCCCAGTACATCACTGGGGCCGAGCTCCCTGTCATCCAGGACCTCTATACCAGGACAGCCCAGTACGTCACTGGGGCCGAGCTCCCTGCCATCCAGGACCTCTATACCAGGACAGCCCAGTACGTCACTTGGGCCGAGCTCCCTGCCATCCAGGACCTCTATACCAGGACAGCCCAGTACATCACTGGGGCCGAGCTCCCTGCCATCCAGGACCTCTATACCAGGACAGCCCAGTACATCACTGGGGCCGAGCTCCCTGCCATCCAGGACCTCTATACCAGGCGGTGTGAAAAGAAGGGCCGGAAAATCATCAAAGACTCTAACCACCCAAGCCATATAATATTTTCTCTGCTGCCACACTGCAAGTGGTACCGGAACACCAAGTCTGGCACCAACAGACTCTTGAACAGCTTCGATCCCCAAGCAATACGACTGATAAATAACTAACAAAATAGCTACATGAACTCTGAGTTAACCATGTATCTTTATTTACCTTTTATTTCAATCTTTGCACTGTCTCTGTGCACACTCACAGAGCCCTACACACTCACACACACTGTCACTCCAACACACACACACACAAACACTCACTCCATCATCTGATCACTCACACATAATATGCACATACATTTATACTGACTCCACACACACACACACACACACACACACACACAAGCTGCTGCTACTTCTATCCAGTTGCCTGCATTCCTGACCCCAATCTACCTCCATCACTCCAGTATCCCTGCACATGTAAATATGGTATTGAATATTACTTTTTTTAAATATTTCCTGTATATAGTATGCTCACTTACTTTGTGTATTTCATATTTCTCGTGTGTTTTTTTTCTTCTAGTAATAGATTGTTATTGATTATTGCATTAAGTTTGGAGCTAGCAATAAAAGGCATTTCACTGTACTTGTCCATGTGACATTAAAACTTGAAACTTGCTGCTGCTGTTTACTATCTGTAACTTTATTCCTAGTTATATTTACATATTTTATTTACATATCTACCTCAATTACCTCGTAACCCTGCACATCGGCTCAGTCCTGGTACCCCTTGTATATAGCCAAGTTATCGTTACTTACGTGTTATGCTTTTCTAGAATTTTCTCTATTTTCTTTCTCTCTGCATTGTTGGGAAGAAAGCATTTCGCCTGTTGTCTACGAAGCATGTGACCAATAACATTTGATTTGAATTGTAGGCTAACTTTCCTTGCTAGCTTACAGCTGAAGCAACATAAATTCACTACCCTAGTATTTTGTTTGTGATAATATGCAAACCATAACGCAAGAACGCAAGAATGCTGATCGTCACCAAAATTGTTATTAACTTTGTCTCCCTCGCCAGCAAAAAACTCATTCACTTCTTTGACTCCCATCTGGTTCCACTAGATTCCACAGCCACAAAGTCAGATTCCACAGCCACAAAGTCAGATTCCACAGCCACAAAGTCAGATTCCACAGTCACATTCTGCCTCTCTAATGACGTCATTACTTTCTTAAAGAGACAGTGCACACTTCTAAACAAAATAAGAGATTGCTTCTTCAAATGTTGTTGATCAGTACAATAAAATAATATGTTCTCCTAACAGTTACCAATAAAATAAGTCCTAAATGGAAGGGATTGTTTGTCATCTGCAGCCCCATGATATCAGCTAAAACAAGCTGAATAACTCAATGCATGCACACACTCCTATTGAATAATATGCATTCACCTGTATTGGGAATAGACCTAGGCTACATCTTGATTTACCCAGATTTACCATTCAAATAAATCATTACCATTGTTTTGTATACTGAACAAAAATATAAATGCAACATGTAAAATGTTGATCCCATGTTTTCATGAGCTGAAATAAAAGATCCCTGAAATGTTTCCATATGCACAAAAAGCTTATTTATCTCAAATATTGTGCACAAATTAGTTTACATCCCTGTTAGTGAGCATTTCTCTTTGCCAAGATAATCCATCCACGCATATCAAGAAGCCGATTAAACAGCATGATCATTACACAGGTGCACCTTGTGCTGGGGACAGTAAAAGGCCACTCTAAAATGTGCAGTTTTTTCACACAACACAATGCCACAGATGTCTCAAGTTTTGAGGGAGCGTGCATTTGGCATGCTGACTGCAGGAATGTCCACCCCGGCTGTTGCCAGAGTAACCACGCCAGCCCAGGACCTCAATTTCTGTCTTCTTCGCCTGTGGGATCGTCTGAGACCAGCCACCCGGACAGCTGATGAAACTGAGGATTATATCTGTCTGTAATAAAGCCCTTTTATGGGGAAAAACTCAGTGGGTGGGCCTGGCTCCCAAGTGGGTGGGCCTATGCCCTCCCAGGTCCACCCACGGCTGTGCCCCTTCCCAGTCATGTGAAATCCATAGATTAGGGCCTTATGAATTTATTTCAATTAATGGATTGCCTTCTTTGAACTGTAACTCAGTAAAATAGTTGAAATTGTTGCATGTTGCGTTTATATTTCTTGTTCAGTATAGTTAGATGGGTAAAAACAAAGTCCATCTGATTGTATAATTGATTCATTAACCTCTTAGGATCAGACCCTTCAATTTCAATTTTCTCCTAAAATGACATCCCCAAATCTAACTGCCTGTAGCTCAGGACCTGAAGCAAGGACATGCATATTCTTGGTACTATTTGAAAGGAAACACTTTGAAGTGTGTGGAAATGTGAAATTGATGTAGGAGAACATAACACAATAGATCTGGTAAAAGATAAAACAAACAAAAATATATCAGTTTTCTATTTTTATTTTTGTTTCGTCATCTTTGAAATGAAAAAGAAATGTCATACATTCAGATAGGAAGCTGGAGGTAATTTAGATTTTATCCTCAAGAGGGCAGCAGTGTCTGTGCAAAGTTTCAGACTGATAAAATGAAGGATGACAACACAACATCATATTTTGCATCAAGACTCCCAGGTGTCCCTCACGAGTTACCTAGAGTTAGGGCTAGGGCTAGGGCTAGGGTTAGAGCTAGGGCTAGGGTTAGGGCTAGGGCTAGGGTTAGAGTTAGGGCTAGGGTTAGGGCTAGGGTTAGGGCTAGGGCTAGGGTTAGGGCTAGGGTTAGAGTTAGGGCTAGGGCTAGGGTTAGGGTTAGGGCTAGGGTTAGGGTTAGGGCTAGGGTTAGGGCTAGGGCTAGGGCTAGGGCTAGGGTTAGGGCTAGGGCTAGGGTTAGGGCTAGGGTTAGGGTTAGGGCTAGGGTTAGGGTTAGGGCTAGGGTTAGGGTTAGGGTTAGGGCTAGGGCTAGGGCTAGGGCTAGGGTTAGGGCTAGGGCTAGGGTTAGGGTTAGGGTTAGGGCTAGGGTTAGGGTTAGCCCAAATGTACCCAAGAGGCCGAATTGGTCAATTGATACATTTTCAAGTACATAACTAGAGAGAACATACAAAAATGCTATGGTAATAAAAAATGCAAGTTTACACACTCCCAGGAATGTCATACATGATGGATCATTAGCTTACCTTCATAAAAAGGTACTAACAGGAGAATGCTGATCCAATGCCTCCCAACACAGAAGTGAACTATTTAAGATAAGGGCCAAGTTAGCAGCCAACACCGATCTAATGTCTTAAGTGAACACACCACAAACCACACACAAAGTGACATTTGTTTCACTATTTACACACTATTTACAATTACAGTATTTAGAACACCCACAGTCCTCTACACAAGAGGGGACAGAAGGTGAAGCAGATAGTCAGCAAGCTCCTGGACGAGCAGCTCTCTGAAGGCCAGCTGTGTCATGGGGGTCTGCCCACAGCTCGTAGCCATTTCCTTCTGGAGGATGAATGCATTCACCACAGCAATGTCAATGAAGTGATGGCTTGTACCATTTCATTGTCTTGTGGAGAACATTGTAGTAGCCTATCAGCGCGTCTGACAGGTCCACACCTCCCATGCTTTAGAGCAGCTGGAATGTGGACATTCACACCTCTAGATGGCCGGGGGCGGGGCTAGGGGTGGAGCCGCAGCAGGGGTCAGACTGGATGAACCAGGGTCAGACTGGATGAACCAGTTTCTACATTTGAATGAGTGGGGGATGGACGACTTGAATGTAGTGGTTCCCTAAGGTCATCTGAGTCATAGGCACTATTGAAGATAAAAACAACATTCAGTAAGAACTCAAGTTTACTATTACTTTATTTTAGCATACATGCTTTTACAGATGAGCCTTACATCAGTACATCAAATGAACAGCACATCTATAAACATCTATAGAGTAAGGTGACAGGACAACCTCACCGCATCAAAGGGACGATGGGACGGGTCCATGTACCGTCAAATCTTGGGTGAGAACCTCCTTCCCTCAGCCAGGGCATTGAAAATGGGTCGTGGATGGGTATTCCAGCATGACAATGACCCAAAACACATGGCCAAGGCAACAAAGGAGTGGCTCAAGAAGAAGCACATTAAGGTCCTGGAGTGGCCTAGCCAGTCTCCAGACCTTAATCCCATAGAAAATCTGTGGAGGGAGCTGAAGGTTCGAGTTACCAGATGTCAGCCTCGAAACCTTAATGACTTGGAGAAGATCTGCAAAGAGGAGTGGGACAAAATCCCTCCTGAGATGTGTGAAAACCTGGTGGCCAACTACAAGAAACGTCTGACCTCTGTGATTGCCAACAAGGGTTTTGCCACCAAGTACTAAGTCATGTTTTGCAGAGGGGTCAAATACTTATTTCCCTCATTAAAATGCAAATCAATTTATAACATTTTTACATGCGTTTTTCTGGATTTTTTTTGTGTTGTTATTCTGTCTCTCACTGTTCAAATAAATCTACCATTAAAATTATAGACTGATCATGTCTTTGTCAGTGGGCGAACATACAAAATCAGCAGGGGATCAAATACTTTTTTCCCTGTATATATAAATGATCAAAGAAAAACATTTATTCAGTGGTTGAGACAAAACCAGTCCGGTTCTGTGTCACTTTCATGGACGAGTTCTGCTATTATCTCGTCCAAATCTGTATATCTGGACTTCAATTTAGCTTTTCCAGTGTTAGAAGTCATTGTTGTACAGTCGTGGTCAAAACTTTTGAGAATGACACAAGTATTGGTCTTCACAAAGTTCGCTGCTTCAGTGTTATGAGATATTTTTGTCAGATGTTGCTATGGTATACTGAAGTATAATTACAAGCATTCCATAAGTGTCAAAGGCTTTTATTGACAATTACATTACGTTTATGCAAAGAGTCAATATTTGCAGTGTTGAGCCTTCTTTTTCAAGACCTCTGCAATCCGCCCTGGCATGCAGTCAATTAACTTCTGGGCCACATCCTGACTGATGACAGCCCATTCTTGCATAATCAATGCTTGGAGTTTGTCAGAATTTGTGGGTTTTTGTTTGTCCACCCACCTCTTGAGGATCGACCACAAGTTCTCAATGGGATTAAGGTCTGGGGAGTTTCCTGGCCATGGACCCAGAATTTCGATGTTTTGTTCCCCGAGCCACTTAGTTATCACTTTTGCCTTATGGCAAGGAGCTCTATCATGCTGGAAAAGGCATTGGTCGTCACCAAACTGTTCTTGGATGGTTGGGAGACGTTGCTCTCGGAGGATGTGTTAGTACCATTCTTTATTCATGGCTGTGTTCTTAGTCAAAATTGTGAGTGAGCCCACTCCCTTGGCTGAGAAGCAAACCCACACATGAGTGGTCTCAGGATGCTTTACTGTTGGCATGACAGGACTGATGCTAGCGCTCACCCTGTCTTCTCCGGACAAGGTGTTTTCCGGATGCCCCAAACAATCGGAAAGGGGATTCATCAGAGAAAATGACTTTACACTAGTCCTCAGCAGTCCAATCCCTGTACCTTTTGCAGAATATGTTCTCCAGTTTTTCCTGGAGAGAAGAGGCTTCTTTGCTGCCCTTCTTGACACCAGGCCATCCTCCAAAAGTCTCCGCCTCACTGTGTCTTTGCAGATGCACTCACACCTGCCAAGCACCACCCTCCTTTTAAAGCTTCCAGTCTGTTATTCTAACTCAATCAGCATGACCGAGAGATCTCCAGCCTTGTCCTCATCAACACTCTTACCTGTGTTAACGAGAGAATCACTGATACGATGGCAGCTGGTCCTTTTGTGGCAGGGCTGAAATGCAGTTGAAATGTTTTTTTGGGGGGGATTAAGTTCATTTTCATGGCAAAGAGGGACTTTGCAATTAATTGCAATTCATCTGATCACTCTTCATGACATTCTGTAGTATATGCAAATTGCCATCATCAAAACAGAGGCAGCAGACTTTGTGAAAATTTGTATTTGTGTCATTCTCAAAACTTTTGACCACAACTGTACATACAAAAATTGCTGAAAACTTTTCTTGGTCCTTTCGATTTTCAATGGAGAATGAGTCTCGTTGCGCGCGGGCTTAGCACAATGGCTTTTACTCATACGAAGGACCATCACATACTCATGTAAAGCCCAGCTCACTAGCTATGCTTCAAAACGATAGGAGTCAATTGGACCAAGATACAGTCAAACAAGTGAACACCGCCCGTCTCATTGGTGCGTAATGAGGTCAGCCCTTGGTGGGCTAAAATAATGTTTGTGTAGCCTAAAAAGTTTGGTATCTTGAGTATCTGAGGATCGCAGAAAAACAGAACTTGACCAGGTGAAACAAGGTGTAGCGTTTATATTACTTCAAAATGCTTTGTGGCATTTTGAACTAGTCTGAATTCAGGCAATAGCATGGTATTTTTTCGCTGTAATACCTACTGTAAATTGGACACTGCAGTTAGATTAACAATAATTTAAGCTTTCTGGCCATATAAGACAAGTATATGTCCGTGAAAATGTGCTTTTGTTTACAACGTCATTGTAGTCACATTATCCATATTGAGCAACAACTGTCCCGATTTCGGGACAACCAGTAAAGGCTAATGCATACATGGCTGTCTCTAAAAACGTAATGATATTGAAGTCAACGATTGAACAGAGCAGTCGAGGAGTTTATCTGTCTGGACTTTGGCTGATGCCTATTTAAAAAAATAAATAAATCTTATCGTTTTGATATCGTTTATCATGATGGTATAGTTTATCGTGACCGTATCGTTTATCGTGATGGTATCGAGTATCTTGATACCAAACCTGGTATCGGTATTCTGGTGTCATGACAACACTAGATCAGCATGCTCTGCTCAAACCTAATGGTCCAAAACTAAACCACAGAAATAACAATGGACACTATGGAACACAAAGCTTTTACCATCTCATGCTGGAATATACAAGGTCTGAGGTCATTTGACTTTGACCTAAAGAGTAGGAACCCAGAATTCACCAAAGAAATCTGAAATACAGACATTGTCATCCTACAAGAAACATGGTATAGAGGAGACGGACACACTGGTTGCTCTCTAGGTTACAGAGAGCTGGTAGTCACATCCACCAAACTACCAGGTGTGAAACAGGGAAGGGAGTCTGCTAATTTGGTATAGATCAGACATAACCCACTATTAAATTAATCAAAACAGGAGCATTTCACATCTGGTTAGAAATGATCTCAACAGAGAAATGTCCTCCTGTGTGCTACCTATATCCCCCCATTAGAATCCCCTTACTTTAACGATGACAGCTTCTCCATCCTGGAGGGGGAGATCAACCATTTCCAGGCCCAGGGACATGTACTAGTCTGTGGCGACCTAAATGTCAGAACTGGACAAGAACCTGACACTCTCAGCACACATGAGGACAAACACATACCTGGAGGTGACAGTATTCACTCCCCCATATGACCCCCTAGACACAACTACAACAAAAAACCCAACAAAAACGGGTCTGTATATAGTCAACGGTAGACTTCGAGGGGACTCCTATGGTAGGTACACCTATATCTCATCTCTTGGCAGTAGTACTGTAGACTACTTTATCACCGACCTCAACCCAGAGTGTTCACAGTCAGCTGACACCCCAATCAGACTACAGCAAAATCACAATCTACTTGAACAGAGCAATACACTCAACCACGAGGCATCAAAGCCGAGTAAACTGCATGCTATTAACAAAATGCTATCGATGGAAGGAGGGTAGTGTAGAAACCTACCAAAAAACTGTTGGCCAACAACAAATCCAATTCCTCCTATCCGCTTCTCCAACCTTTCCTTTTATAAAAAAAGAACAAAAACATATGCAGTGCATTCGGAAAGTATTCAGACCCCTTGACTTTTTCCACATTTTCTTACGTTACAGCCTTACTCTAAAATAGATATTTTTTTAATGTCCATCAATCTACACAAAATATCCCATAATGACAAAGAGAACAGTTTTATTTATTTTTTAAATTGATAAAAAATAAAAACATTTTACATAAGTATTCAGACCCTTTGCTATGAGACTCGAAATTGAGCTCAGTTGCATCCTGTTTCCATTGATCATCCTTGAGATGCTTCTACAACTTGATTGGAGTCCACCTGTGGTACATTTAATTGATTGGAAATGATTTGGAAAGGCACACACCTGTCTATATAAGGTCCCACAGTTGACAGTGCATGTCAGAGCAAAAACCAAGCCATGAGGTCGAAGGAATTGTCCGTAGAGCTCCGAGACAGGATTTTGTCGAGGCACAGATCTGGAAAGGGTACCACAACATTTCTGCAGCATTAAAAAGGTCCCCAAGAACACAGTGGGCTCCATCATTCTTAAATGGAAGAAGTTTGGAACCACTGAGATTCTTCCCAGAGATGGCCGCCGGGCAAAACTGAGCAATCTGGGGAGAAGGGCCTTGGTCAGGGAGGTGACCAAGAACGATGGTCACTCTGACAGAGCTCCAGAGTTCCTCAGTGGAGATGGGAAAGCCTTCCAGAAGGACAACCATCTCCGCAGCACTCCACCAATCAGGCCTTTATGGTAGAGTGGCCAGACGGAAGACACTCATCAGTAAAAGGCACATGACAGCCCGGTTGGAGTTTGCCAAAAGTCACCTAAAGGACTCTCAGACCATGAGAAACAAGACTCTCTGGTCTGATGAAACCAAGATTGAACCCTTTGGCCTGAATGCCAAGCATGACGTCTGGAGGAAACCTGGCACCATCCCTACGGTGAAGCATGGTGGTGGCAGCATCATGCTTTGGGGATGTTTTTCAGCGGTAGGGACTGGAAGACTAGTCAGGATCAAGGGAATGATGAAGTAAAGAGAGATCCTTGATGAAAACCTGCTCCAGAGACTGGGGCGAAGGGTCACCTTCCAACAGGACAATGACCCTAAGCACACAGCCAAGACAACACAGGAGTGGCTTTGAGAAAAGTCTCTTAATGTCCTTGGGTGGCCCAGCCAGAGCCCGGACTTGAACCCGATCGAACATCTCTGGAGAGACCTGAAACTAGCTTCGCAGCTACGCTCCCCATCCAACCTGACAGAGCTTGAGAGGATCTACAGAGAAGAATAGGAGAAACTCCCCAAATACAGGTGTGCCAAGCTTGTAGTGCCATACCCAAGAGGATTCGAGGCTGTAATCGCTGCCAAAGGTGCTTCAACAAAGTACTGAGTAAAGGATCTGAATACTTATGTAAATGTCATATTTCCGTTTTCTTCTTAAATTTGCACAAATTTCTAAAAAACTGTTGTTGCTTTGTCATTGTGGGGTAGTGTGTAGATTGATGAAGGGGAAAAAACTATTGAATCAATTTTAGAATAAGGCTGTAACGTAACAAAATGTGGAAAAAAGTCAAGGGGTCTGAATACTTTCCGAATGCACTGTACATGATCAATTACAAACCTTAGAATCAGCTATTAAAGACTACCAGAACCCACTAGATTCTCCAATTACATTGACAAAATACAAACCTTCCAACCCAAAAAGGCCTGTGGTGTTGATTGTATCCTAAATGAAATTATGAAATATACAGACCACAAATTCCAATTGGCTATCCTTAAACTCAACATCATCCTCAGCTCTGGCATCTTCCCCAATATTTGGAACCAAGGTCTTGTCACACCAATCCATAAAAGTGTAGACAAAATTGACCCCAATAATTACCATGGAATATGCGTCAACAGCAATCTCTGAAAAATCATCAACAGCAGACTCCAACATTTCCTCAGTGAAAACAATGTCCTGAGCAAATGTCAAATTGGCTTCTTCCCAAAATACCATACAACAGACCACGTATACTCCCTGCACACACTTAAATGACAAACAAATAAAACAAACGTAAAGTCTTCTCATGCTTGATTTAAAAAAAGCTTTTGACTCAATTTGTCATGAGGGTCTGCTATACAAACTAACAGGGATGCAGCTCGAGCCCCACCCTCTCGAGCCCCACCCTCTCGAGCCCCACCCTCTACAGTGTCCTCCGTAATTATTGGAACACTGAAGCATGTTGTATTCTTTTGGATCTGTACTCCTGCACTTTGGATTTGAAATGATACGGGTCAATGACCAATAAGGTTTTCAAAAGTGAAAATTTTGAAAATAATTCATTTTGAAAAAGTTGTATGTTCCCGTGAGTGTTACCTATGCACTTTCGTGGTTTGTCGCAAAATAATTATTGTACAAAATGTGACTTTTTATGCGACTGTTAAATTTCTTTACACTTTTTTACTGGATTAGCCCTAATTTTGAATGACTGTCAACTATAACTTCTGCTGGAGAAATGAAAACCATATTACATTTTTCTCTTATACACTGAGCTTCGCTCTGCATTTGAGACAATAACATAATTGTATTGTTTTATAACATTAAAAACACTGGATGTACCGAATGACTATTCTTTTACAGTGCCATTTTTTAGGTAGAGCTCTCTCTCTCGCTCTTTCCCTCAAAACACACACAAAGAGTAAGTATGGTTTCTTATTCAACAATGCCTTTAATGCTTAATAAATTACCAAACATGTGACTCAAATGATTATCATGCAGACATATTTCATGAACATGGCAATGAACTTCTAAAAAAAGGATACAAATTATGCATTGATGCATTAAAAACAGTATTAAGAATCATTGTAATACAGAAATAGTAAAGTTATTGAAATACAGTAATGACATTCAAACATTAAAATACAAAATGTATAAGAAACAGTGTTCTTCTACTTTACATCAATTACAAATGGAATAAAAACTAATGAAATTGCTCTGTGCAATATAATGTAAAAACATTCTAAATGTATTTGGTATTTTATTAGGATCCCCATTAGCTGTTGCAAAAGCAGCAGCTACTCTTCCTGGGGTCCACATGAAACATGAAACATTACATAATACAGAACATTAATAGACAAGAACAGCTCAGAACATTAATAGACAAGAACAACTCAAGGACAATATATATTTTTTAAAGGCATATGTAGCCTACATATCAGTACATACAAAACCTATCTAGGTCAAATAGGGGAGAGGCGTTGAGCCGTGAGGTTGCTTTATCAGTTTTTTGAAACCAGGTTTGCTGTTTATTTGAGCAATATGAGATGGAACGGAGTTCCATGCAATAATGGCTCTATATAATACTGTACGCTTTCTTGAATTTGTTCTGGATTTGGGGACTGTGAAAAGACCCCTGGTGGCATGTTTAGTGGGGTAAGTGTGTGTGTCAGAGCTGTGTGTAAATTGACTATGAAAACAATTTGGAATTTTCAACACATTGTTTCTTATAAAAGTGATGCTGTCAGTCTTTCCTCAACTCTTAGCCAAGAGAGACTGGCATGCATATTATTTATATCAGCCCTCTGATTACAATGAAGAGCAAGACGTGCTGCTCTGTTCTGGGCCAGCTGCAGCTTAACTAGGTCTTTTCTTGCAGCACTGGACCACACGACTGGACAATAATCAAGATTAGACAAAACTAGAGCATGCAGAACTTGCTTTTTGGAGTGTGGTGTCAAAAAAGCAGAGCATCTCTTTATTACGGACAGACCTCTCCCCATCTTTACAACCATTTAATCTATATGTTTCGACCACGATAGTTTACAATCTAAGGTAACGCCAAGTAATTTAGTCTCCTCAACTTGTTCAACAGCCACACCATTCATTACCAGATTCAGCTGAGGTCTAGAACTTAGGGAATGATTTGTACCAAATACAATGCTCTTAGTTTTAGAGATGTTCAGGACCAGTTCATTACTGGCCACACATTCCAAAACAGACTGCAACTCTTTGTTAAGGCTTTCAGTGACTTCATTAGCTGTGGTTGTTGACCCGTATATGGTTGAATCATCAGCATACATGGGCACACATGCTTTGTTTAATGCCAGTGACAGGTCATTGGTAAAAATAGAAAAGAGTAGAGGGCCTAGAGAGCTGCCCTGTGGTACACCACACTTTACATGTTTGACATTAGAGAAGCTTCCATTAAAGAAAACCCTTTGAGTTCTATTAGATAGATCGCTCTGAATCCACGATATGGCAGAGGTTGAAAAGCCATAACACATTTGTTTTTTTAACAACAGGTTATGGTCAATAATATCAAAGGCTGCACTGAAATCTAACAGTTCAGATCCCACAATCTTCTTATTTTCAATTTCTTTCAACCAAGCATCAGTCATTTGTGTCAGTGCAGTACATGTTGAGTGCCCTTCCTTATAAGCATGCTGAAAGTCTGTTGTTCATTTGTTTATAGAGAAATAGCAATGTATTTCGTCAAACACAATTTTTTCCAACAGTTTGCTAAGAGCTGGCGGCAAGCTTTTAGGTCTGCTGTTAGAGCCAGTAAAGGCCTATTTACCATTCTTTGGCTTCCCTCCAGGCCTGAGGACAAAGACTTTCCTCTAGGCTCAGATTAAAGATATGACAGATAGGAGTGGCTATAGAGTCAGCTACCATCCTCAGTAGCTTTCCATCTAAGTTGTCAATGCCAGGAGGTTTGTCATTATTGATCGATAACAATAATTTTTCCACCTCTCCCACACTAACTTTACAAAATTCTAACTTGCAAAGCTTTTCTTTCATTATTTGTTTTTAAATGCATGAATACGATGGCTCACTGTTCCTTGTTGGTATTTCCTGCCTAAGTTTGCCCACTTTGCCAATGAAGTAATCATTAAAATAATTAGCAACATCAAATGGTTTTGTGATGAATAAGCCATCTGATTCGATAAAAGATGGAGTTGAATTTGTCTTTCTGCCCATAATTTCATTTAAATACTAGTTTTTTTCCATCATTCTTTATATCATTGATCTTGGCTTCATAATACAGTTTCTTCTTCTTTTTGTTGAGTTTAGTCAGATCTGTCTAGACTTTCAGCAAATGTTGACTTGGTCACAGCTGCAGCTTCATCTTGCTGTACCTCAGTGATGGTGGTGTTCAATGAAGTTCACTTCCACAGGACTTAAACAGGTGTTGCAGATGCTTGGTCTGCTGCAGAAGCAAGATACTTCAGTGTTTTATTTCCGCTGCCACTGTGGAGGTGACCTGGTGCAATTTCATGGTTCCTTTGACTCCAGCGAGGTTGTTGGGCACGGCTTTGTCGTACTTTGTGGCATCTGCAATCCAAAATAACTTGATGCTCGATCCACTCTTCTCAAGTAGTTCTCCTTGGGAGTCTGCACATCCTCCCCACGTTGAATGTGTTTGTCCGCACACGCCATCTGGTGTCCCCTTCCCGTGGGCCTTTTCAGAAAAGTTCCAGGTGATTTGTTTGAATCTGTAGATATATGGCACAGTGCTGAGTAGGTACATGTTCTTCTTGTTTCTGTATTGGGTGACTGACCATCGCTCATCATGTGGAGTGTCATGATTTGTGGATTCTTGTTCTTGACATCTCTTAGGACAGGCTCCAGGTGAGCCCATACTGCTCTATCATCATGTCTAAGGGAGTCAGTTGAACTGGTGTTTTGCTAGAGCATCTAGCTTTTGGTTGAAGACCTCTTTCAGGTCCTTAAGGATCCAGGTTGAGACACATTCAACAAAAAGTTGTCTCCCTCTTCCACTGTTTCCTATTTGATGTCTCTGATGTGTCCTTCATCTCAGCAAATGCAACTTCATTGTAGCAACAATTTACACACACTTAAGATGTATATCTAGATTAATAGGATAGTAGTTATTTACTTACACATATTTTCAGTATTAGCTGCTTGATGTGCACGACTATAAAACTGTACAAAACATACATAAAACACCCTTATTCAACAAAAACATATTTTTACTTAAAAGTAGATAATTATGTATTTGTGACTACAATAAAATAAAATAAATGAATAGATAAGTTAATACAAAGACAAACAGATTGCTATCATTCAGTCCAACTGTTTAGTCATTTGGTGCAACTGGAATTTCTGGTGACTGTGAATTATAATTTTGGTTATACCGAATGACTTTTCTCACGTAAACATGGTGTTACAGGGAACTGGTTGTGCACCCATGTGAACACGACTTTAACCTTAAGTATGTATCTTGAGTATCAAAATAAAATACAAGCTTTTCAGATAATTAAACATTTGTATTGGTTTTTAGCAGTTGTACCGAACAATGCGATTTTTGGGGTAAAACCTTACAGGGAGGAGAAATTATCAAACATTTACAAGAGACTTGCTAATCTTTCTTATTAACCAAAGGGTATCTCACAGGCATCTTAATGATGTCACATCCTGTCACGAGTATCATCATGTGATTTGATCCAAAATGGTGACTTTACGCCAGTCGCACCGAATGATAATCATAAAGGCACATTGTAGGATTTTTAATGAATTTATTTGCAAATTATGGTGGAAAATAAGTATTTGGTCAATAACAAAAGTTTCTCAATACTTTGTTATATACCCTTTGTTGGCAATGACACAGGTCAAACGTTTTATGTAAGTCTTCACAAGGTTTTCACACACTGTTGCTGGTATTTTGGCCCATTCCTCCATGCAGATCTCCTCTAGAGCAGTGATGTTTTGGGGCTGTCGCTGGGCAACACAGACTTTCAACTCCCTCCAAAGATTTTCTATGGGGTTGAGATCTGGAGACTGGCTAGGCCACTCCAGGACCTTGAAATGCTTCTTACGAAGCCACTCCTTCGTTGCCCGGGCGGTGTGTTTGGGATCATTGTCATGCTGAAAAGACCCAGCCACGTTTCATATTCAATGCCCTTGCTGATGGAAGGAGGTTTTCACTCAAAATCTCACAATACATGGCCCCATTCATTCTTTCCTTTACACGGATCAGTCGTCCTGGTCCCTTTGCAGAAAAAAAGCCCCAAATCATGATGTTTCCACCCCCATGCTTCACAGTAGGTATGGTGTTCTTTGGATGCAACTCAGCATTCTTTGTCCTCCAAACACAACGAGTTGAGTTTTTACCAAAAAGTTCTATTTTTGGTTTCATCTGACCATATAACATTCTCCCAATCCTCTTCTGGATCATCCAAATGCACTCTAGCAAACTTCAGACGGGCCTGGACATGTACTGGCTTAAGCAGGGAGACACGTCTGGCACTGCAGGATTTGAGTCCCTGGCGGCGTAGTGTGTTACTGATGGTAGGCTTTGTTACTTTGGTCCCAGCTCTCTGCAGGTCATTCACTAGGTCCCCCTGTGTGGTTCTGGGATTTTTGCTCACCGTTCTTGTGATCATTTTGACCCCACGGGGTGAGATCTTGCGTGGAGCCCCAGATCGAGGGAGATTATCAGTGGTCTTGTATGTCTTCCATTTCCTAATAATTGCTCCCACAGTTGATTTCTTCAAACCAAGCTGCTTACCTATTGCAGATTCAGTCTTCCCAGCCTGGTGCAGGTCTACAATGTTGTTTCTGGTGTCCTTTGACAGCTCTTTGGTCTTGGCCATAGTGGAGTTTGGAGTGTGACTGTTTGAGGTTGTGGACAGGTGTATTTTATACTGATAACAAGTTCAAACAGGTGCCATTAATACAGGTAACGAGTGGAGGACAGAGGAGCCTCTTAAAGAAGAAGTTACAGGTCTGTGAGAGCCAGAAATCTTGCTTGTTTGTAGGTGACCAAATACTTATTTTCCACCATAATTTGCAAATAAATTCATTAAAAATCCTACAATGTGATTTTCTGGAGAAAAAAATTCTCAATTTGTCTGTCATAGTTGAGGTGTACCTATGATGAAAATTACAGGCCTCTCTCATCTTTTTAAGTGGGAGAACTTGCACAATTGGTGGCTGACTAAATACTTTTTTCCCCCACTGTACATAGACACTCTGGCTTTGCTCAAAGCCAGTGGCATGTCTTTAGTAAAGATTGAAAAAAGTAAGGGGCCTAGACAGCTGCCCTGGGGAATTCCTGATTCTACCTGTATTATGTTGGAGAGGCTTCCATTAAAGAACACCCTCTGTGTTCTGTTAGACAGGTAACTGTTTATCCACAATAGAGCAGGGGGTGTAAAGCCATAACACATGTTTTTGCAGCACAGACTATGATCGATAATGTCAAAAGCCGCACTGAAGTCTAACAAAACAGCCCCCACAATCTTTTTATCATCAATTTCTCTCAGACAATCAGTCATTTGTGTAAGTGCTGTGCTTGTTGAATGTCCTTCCCTATAAGAGTGCTGAAAGTTTGTTGTCAATTTGTTTACTGTAAAATAGCATTATATCTGGTCAAACACAATTTTTCCAAAAGTTTACTAATGGTTGGTAACAGTCTGATTGGTCGGCTATTTGAGCCAGTAAAAGGGGGCTTTACTATTCTTAGGTAGCGGAATAACTTTTGCTTCCCTCCAGGCCTGAGGGCACACACTTTCTAGTAGGCTTAAATTGAAGATATGGCAACTAGGAGTGGCAATATCATCCACTATTATCCTCAGTAATTCTCCATCCAAGTTGTCACACCCAGGTGGCTTGTCATTGTTGATAGACAACAATCATTTTTTTACCTCTTCCACACTCACTTTACGGAATTCAAAATTACAACGCTTGTCTTTCATCATTTGGTCAGATACACTTGGATGTGTAGTGTCAGCGTTTGTTGCTGGCATGTCATGCATAAGTTTGCTAATCTTGCCAATGAAAAAAATAATTAAAGTAGTTGGCAATATCAGTTGGTTTTGTGATGAATGAGCCATCTGATTCAATGAATGATGGAGCAGAGTTTGCCTTTTTGCCCAACATTTCATTTAAGGCGCTCCAAAGCTTTTTACTATCATTCTTTATGTCATTTATCTTTGTTTCATAGTGTAGTTTCTTCTCCTTTTTATTCAGTTTAGTCACATGATTTCTCAATTTGCAATACGTTTGCCAATCGGTTGTGCAGCCAGACTTATATGCCATTCCTTTTGCCTCATCCCTCTCAACCATACCATTTCTCAATTCCTCATCAATCCACAGGGATTTAACAGTTTTTACAGTCATTTTCTTAATGGGTGCATGCTTATTAGTAACCGGAATAAGCAATTTCATAAATGTGTCAAGTGCAGTGTCTGTTTGCTCCTCATTACACACCACAGACCAACAAATATCCTTTACATCAACAACAGAGGGATCACTATAAGACTTCTTGTATGACCTCTTATACACAATATTAGGCCCAGCCTTTGGAACTTTGGTTTTCCTAGATATAGCTACAATATTGAGATCACTACATCCAATGGATTTGGATACTGCTTTCAAACCAATTTCTGCAGCATTAGTAAAGATGTGATCAATACATGTTGATGATTTCATTCCTGTACTGTTTGTAACTACCCTGGTAGGTTGACTGATAACCTGAACCAGGTTGCAGCCACTGGTTACAGTTTGAAGCTTTCTCTTGAGAGGGCAGCTTGATGAAAGCCAGTCAATATTTAAATCACCCAGAAAATATACCTCTCTGTTGATTGCACATCCATTATCAAGCATTTCACACATGTTATCCAGATACTTACTGTTAGCACTTGGTGGTCTATAGCAGCTTCCCATCAGAATGGGCTTTAGGTGAGGCAGATGAACCTGTAGTCAGATTACTTCAACAGTATTTAACATGAGATCCTCTCTAATCTTTACAGGAATGTGGTTCTGAATATAAACAGCAACACCTCCACCATTACTATATTTTCTCAAATGTTAAAACCTTGTATTGCTACCACTGTATCATCAAAAGGTATTATTTTAGTGAGTTTCAGAGATATGAATGTCATCTGTTACTAGCAAATGATTGATTTCATGAACCTTGTTTCTTAAGCTACAAATGTTAACGTGGGCTATTTTGATCACTTTTCTTCTGGGATGCTTACTTGTTTTTATTGCTTTACTGGGAAGCTTAGCAGAAGTAGTTATGCTCATATTATTTACGTTAGTGCAGGGTGAGCTGCACACAGTGGACTTTCTACTAGGGCACACCGCCTCAGTGCTAACAGTATAAATCAAGTTCATAGACACATTATTACTGCATCCAAAAGCTGTAGGATCAGCAGAGGCATTCAGGGCAGTTAGAGGGACATAAATTAGGTTACTTACATTGTGTCTACCGACGCCCCTGGTGTAAAGTACATTTGCTGAAGCATTAGGATAACTCTGCGTCACAATGGTAGGGAATAGCTGAGCTGGGCTTGTGTCATTGATAAGTCATTGTCTCAACGCAGCCTTATAATGCTGTGAAAGGATCCAGGAACCCAAATGATTTGGGTGGATCCCATCCTCCTTATAAAACGTGTTTTGTTTGAAAAGATATCGAAATTGTCAACAAAAGTTACACCCATTGAGCTGCAATAATCACGTTGCCAGTTGTGAAGAGAAAGAATCCTGCTAAAGCGTTCAATGCCACGATTCAGAGAGGACACAGGGCCAGATATGATGGGTATTTTGTTCGTGTCTAGCAGAGTCAATCAGCTCTTTAAAATCCAGTTTCAACTCTTCAGAGCTGCCCTTCATAATGTCATTAAAACCCACATGGACTACGATAGAATCGACTTACATGTCCTGGCGTAGTACATTCGGGAGCAGCTTAGTAATGTAATTTACTCGAGCTCCGGCACAGGACATTGTTTTTGCACCAGGAACGGTCACGTTTCTTACCACGGAGCTTCCCAAAATCACGGCTGGCGAGAAGGACGAGGAAATCCGCACACTCCCACGCTTCACAGGATTCGTAGAACCCTTCAAGGACGGGCGAAAGGCAGGATAACTTGAGCCCGTGATGTTGGCTCTGACAGGACTTAATTTGTTGTTGATTATTTAATTATTATTTTGTTGTTTATGCTGAGCCCCATATGATTTTTCCTATCAATACACCATTGCACTTAACACGTTTCCTAATCTTTATTTTTGACAAGGTTTACGCAGGTTTGTTACAGAAAATGGCACCCCAGATGGGTCGATCTGGCTGCAAGACTTTGACTTCAATGTGTTGTACAGGAAGGGAAGGCTCAACACTGTACCTGATGCCTTGTCCCGCTCTCTCTCTCTCTCTCACCACCTTACCTGATAGCTGCTGCCTGTATAAGGAGTGAGACTATTCAGCCCTGCAACCTTCCAGATGACCGGTCAGAGATTGCAGATGTTCAAGCCTCTGACAAGGAGATGCAAGTTCACATAGAAGAGGTCAAGAAGGGAAACGCAAGACCAGGCCGAATCACCTACATCCTGGAGAATTACCTCCTGTTCAGACAGATACCAGGACAGAGTGTTGGCCATAAGTTACAGCTGTTTGCGCCCCAAAAGCGCCGTAGGCCATTCTAGGAATACTTCCATGATAGTCCTCTGGGGGGGAGGGGGGGCACATGGGACGGCTGAAGACACTGTTGCCGCTGGATATAGCTTACTGGCCAAAGTCAGAAATGAGGTATGGGCATACAGCAGAAACATTCAATCCCCTTCAGGATCAAGATCTCTGTTGCCTAAACAGTTGTGTGAGTCATTACCTGAAGTGTGTTTACCCCGGTATGGTACAGAAATGGTGTGACGATATGAACATCTGGATACTGCCCAACCCTAACACACACAACATTACACTGACATAGTACTAATAGGCCTTATCACTTGCAGTGCTGACCATTGTTGGTCAAAACACGGTACCCGTTCCTCTGCCTTCGTCCCAAATGGCATCCTTATTTAGTGCACTACTTTAAATAGGGAACAGGATGCCATTTCGGACACAGCCTCTCAACCGGAACTAGTTAGACCCAGACTACATCAAGAACTAGTTAGACCCAGACTACATCAAGAACTAGTTAGACCCAGACTACATCAAGAACTAGTTAGACCCAGACTACATCAAGAACTAGTTAGACCCAGACTACATCAAGAACTAGTTAGACCCAGACTACATCAAGAACTAGTTAGACCCAGACTACATCAAGAACTAGTTAAACCCAGACTACATCAAGAACTAGTTAGACCCAGAATACATCAAGAACTAGTTAGACCCAGAATACATCAAGAACTAGTTAGACCCAGAATACATCAAGAACTAGTTAGACCCAGAATACATCAAGAACTAGTTAGACCCAGAATACATCAAGACAACCTTCACCTGATGGACCAACTCAGGGTCGTATTCACCTTGACGGACCAACTCAGGGTCGTATTCACCTGGCAGACCAACTCAGGGTCGTATTCACCTGACGGACCAACTCAGGGTCGTATTCACCTGGTGGACCAACTCAGGGTCGCATTCACCTGACGGACCAACTCAGGGTCGTATTCACCTGGCAGACCAACTCAGGGTCGCATTCACCTGGCGGACCAACTCAGGGTCGTATTCACCTGATGGATCAATAGAAACTCTTGTTTTAGTCCAAACGTCAAACTGGTACAGGCCAAAGGGTTGATTAGGTTCCGTTAGTATTGTTTCAACATTCATCTGATAGCATCTGGTTAATTCATGTTGGAAACTTAGACCAGTGTGTGGGTGTAGACTAGCGTTTTCTGCCCTAATTTACATTCATTGTAATGTACACTGACTGACCCAGCAGAGACATAGTGAGACAGCAGCTCAAATCAGCCAACTAGGCCACTTTGACAGATCCATAGGATGCATACCAAATGGAACCCCGTGTAGTGCACTACTTTTGACCAGAGCCATGAGTCTTGGTCAATAGTAGTGCACTATATGAGGAATAGGGTGCCATTTGAGACAACAATTCACTCAGCTGCTGACGTCAGGCTGGATGTCATGTTGGAATCTGACGCTGGTACAATCACCACCCTGTTCTCTACAGGCCTATACACAGTCTCCTCCCTCCCACTCGGCACAGAGAGAGAAAAACACTGTCCTTCAGTTCACATATTACATAATGTTAAGACTGAGAGGTGAGGTACAATTACACTGGATGTGGCATCCCACAACGAGACAGAGACAGACAGAGACACAGAGAGAGAGAGAGAGAGAGAGAGAGAGAGAGAGAGAGAGAGAGAGACAGAGACAGAGACAAGAGGAGACGGACAGAGACAGAGACACAGAGAGAGAGAGAGAGAGAGAGAGACAGACAGAGACAGAGACACAGAGAGAGAGAGAGAGAGAGAGAGAGAGAGAGAGAGACAGACAGAGACAGAGACACAGAGAGAGAGAGAGAGAGAGAGAGAGAGAGAGAGAGAGAGAGAGAGAGACAGACAGACAGAGACAGAGACACAGAGAGAGAGAGAGAGAGAGAGCGAGAGAGCGCTAGATTATTATTATATTATTATTTATATTAGAGCGCTAGAGAGACGGAGAGTATCCAGCCAGTGAGAGGCCCATGGGCTCTGAGCGTAGTATGTTGTTTAGTGAGTGGTACTAGTCATCACCCACTGGGCTCGTTAATAAATAAGCATGCCCTGTTTGAGCTCGGTCTCTCCCACTAACACCGTTCTTCTCTCATACGTCTGTTGGGTCTCTAAACGATTGGTGAGATTCAATACCAGGGCTCTGCAGTGCCACCATTTTACTCGCTTATGCGCCTAAATATTTTGCTGTAAGACCGGGAATTTTAATTTAGGAGCACCAGTGTGCCTAGAAAAACATCACCCAGATGGTAATTCAATGATTACTTGACTGTACGGCAGCCCCCTGAGTGGAGAACACACTGAGCGCAGATTCATGACCGTCATGCTTGCACCATTACTAAAAAAGAAAATGGCTTGTTACATGATTTTTCATTGTACTCCTACATTTCTTTGTGCTCGTACATTTTTCAACTTAGGCGCACACGTGCTCCTTGTAAAAAAATGTCAGCGTAGAACCCTGAATGCAATCATTGTACCAGCTAAGTAGGTCTGGTATGACTGTCAAACCTGGGCTTGTAAAATAAAATAGCCCACTGGTGGATCCCTTGACTGCATTGTGCATCAACAGCCTTTGAGCTAATAGCCCCTAGCAACCAGGTGAAGTGAGTGGCAGTGACAATGCCAGTCTATATGGCAATACATTAAATCCATGGTATAGTTTCAATGCAATGCTTTGAAGTAGGTAGAATCTGCTCATAATTGTCTAGCTAGCTATTATGCAGATGAAATAGTCACAGGCAGCCTACTGGTCTGGTTCATAGGATTTAAAGCAATGAGAAGATCAACCAGATCAACTGACATTCAAAAGACAGAAAACAGCTAGCCATTTACTTACATACTCTGTTCATACAGTGTTTGGCATGATTGCCTTTGTTCTGGGGAGGATAGGCTTCATGCTAGTAACTAGCTAGCTGGACAAGACAGGCTTCATGCTAGTAACTAGCTAGCTGGACAAGACAGGCTTCATGCTAGTAGCTAGCTAGCTGGACAAGACAGGCTTCATGCTAGTAGCTAGCTAGCTGGACAAGACAGGCTTCATGCTAGTAGCTAGCTAGCTGGACAAGACAAAGCAAACGAGTAACCAACTGGGATCTGCTAGCTAGCTAATATTAGTTTGATTGATCATAGCTAACGTTAGCTAGCTAGCTACATCCTCAATCGCTAACAGCTAATGTTTTAGCATTTAACTAGCTAGCTAGCGGCTAACAAGGAACTGCAAATACCTTAGTCTTCTCTTTTGATTGTGCTGCCTTCGATGACTTTTGACTGAAACGACTCAGCTACACGCAAAATCATCGTTCACGTTGCAACACCATGTCTTCTTAATCACTGTTAATAACCTGTATCTATTTATTTATTTCCATTATGAATTAATTTATCCTGCAGGCTAGCTAACTAGATAGCAACATGACATGTTGTCAAATGAAAAGTGCTGTGCTCATTGGCTGTTCCAGTATCATGTGACCACGCCCCGCTCCAGTAGTAGGATGCGTTCCAGGATGACTGCATTTCGGCGCTGCGGTCGCACTGATTTCCAACTAGACGGCTCGAATTTACTCTTCCTGACAATGTTTTTGCAATTGACTCGTTCACTTGAAAACATGGAGAGTGGTACTCGTAATGTGTTGTATTGGATTTCCCCCAAACATAACACCTGGCCCATTGAACTTCTCCCTGGAATAATCCAAAATGCACCTCAAACAGGAATATAATTTAAAAAAATAATAAACAAGTAGAATAGAACAGAACTTTACAACAAACTAGTAAATAGTAGGGTATCTCGTCAATTAAACTAACAATAATAATTGCCTTTACAATAAATACTTTTCAATCATTTCATTATCAGTGGACAATACATTTTACATTCGATAATATCAGGACATAATATAACACACAAATAAAATAATTTGGAAAATAAAAGCAACACCAAAACGGAACAGGCAAACAGCGACGTGTTGTAATCTAGCAGACCTAATTCATATCAAATCAAATCAAATGTATTTGCCACATGCACCGGATACAACAGGTGTAGACTTGCAATGCATTGAAATGTTTACTTACTAGTCCTTTCCCAACAATGCAGAGTTAAAAAGTAAGGACATAGTAATACAATAACATAACAATAACGAGGCCCTTGTTGAGATGTTCATACCCCTTGACTTCAATACCCCTTGATTTTGTTGTTACCGTCTGAATTCAAAATGGATTCAATAAATAAAAAAATCTCACCTATCTACTATTCATAATACCCCATAATGACTACGTGAAACCGTGTTTTTTTAGAAATGTTTACAAGTTGAAATTGAAATATAGAAATATCTAATCTACATAAGTATACACACCCCTGAATCAATACTTTGTAGAAGCACCTTGGGCAGCGATTACAGCTCTGAGTCTTTCTGGGTAAGTCTCTAAGAGCTTTCAACACCTGGATTGTGCAACATTTGCCCATTATTATTTTCAAAATTCTTCAAGCTCAAGTTGGTTGTTGATCATTGCTAGAGAACCATTTTCAGGTCTTGCCATAGATTTTCAAGTAGATTTAAGTCAAAACTGTAACTCGCCCACTCGGGAACATTCACTGTCTTCTTGGTAAGCAACTCCAGTGTAGATTTGGTCTTGTGTTTTAGGTTATTGTCCTGCTGAAAGGTGAATTCATCTCCCAGTGTCTGGTGTAAAGCAGACTGAACCAGGTTTTCCTCTAGGATTTTGCCTGTGCTTAGCTCCATCCCATTTATTTTTTATCCTGGAAAACTCCCCAGTCATTAACGATTACAAGCATACCCATAACATGATGCAGCCACCACTATGCTTGAAAATATGGTGAGTGGTACTCAGTAATCTGTTGTATTGGATTTCCCCCAAACATAACACTTTCTATTCAGGACAAAAAGTGAATTGCTTTGCCAAATGTTTTTACTTGTTGCAAACAGGATGCATGTTTTGGAATACTTTTATTCTGTACAGGCTTCCTTCTTTTCACTCTGTCAATTAGGTTAGGATTGTGGAGTAACTACAATGTTGTTGATCCATCCTCAGTTTTCTCCTATAAGAGCCATTCAACTCTGTGACTGTTTTAAAGTCACCATTAGCCTCCTTCCCAACTGAGTTAGGAAAGACGCCTGTATCTTTGTAGTGACTGGGTGTATTGACAAAGGACAACGACCTTAAGCCAAGACAACGCAGGAGTGGCTTCAGGACAAGTCTCTGAATGTCCTTGAGTGGCCCAGCCAGAGCCCAGACTTGAACCTGATCTAACATCTCTGGAGAGACCTGAAACTAGCTTCGCAGCTACGAGCTTGAGAGGATCTGCAGAGAAGAATGGGAGAAACTCCCCAAATACAGGTGTGCCAAGCTTGTAGCGTCATACCCAAGAAGACTTGAGGCTGTAATCGCTGCCAAAGGTGTTTCAACAAAGTACTGAGTAAAGAGTATGAATACTTATGTAAATGTGATATTTCAGTTTATAAAAATAAAAAAATGGTGCAAAATTTTCTAAAAACCTGTATGTGCTTTGTCAATATGGGGTATTGTGTGTAGATTGATGAGGGAAAAAACAATTGTAAAGTAACAAAATGTGGAAAATGTAAAGGGGTCTGAATACCTTCCGAATGCACTGTACATTACAACCACTGACAAAGCACATGCCTGCAACTGCAATCGTTACATCGTAGCTCAGCAGAAAATAGTGGTTTCATCACAGCAGCACATTCATAGATCGGTGTATAGCCATTAATCTAAAATAATTCATAGAATTAAAAAAATTATAAAAAAATCTGTTTCTCATCTCACAACATTAATATGAGATGAAAGGCGAGTTCCTAACGAGTTCAGGAAGCCAGGCTAGAGCTCTGTGTGATGTTCACAGCGATGGAGGCAGACGTTTAGATCACATTTTCAAATACGTATTTTACAGTTACAAGGACAGGGAAGTCTTAAATTTAGTCGTTTTATAATTTGATTGTGCCATATGTAGAAAGCATATCAGTCATTTCAAGCCTTATTCATACAGTTTTGTTGAATATGAAATACATCATATAAAATATTTTATATTTGTATCATATTTGTACCGCGTACTTGAGCTTGTGTCCTCAAAAATGACTACACCTCAGCAATGTATAACTATTTTTACCAGAAAAGTGAGATTTTAACCTTTCTGGGAGTATGCAGCATTACTAGTTATTGTTTAATTGTTTTGTTTATTGCCCTGTTATGATAAATAATAACTTTTGGGGATGACTTACATGACATTTTCGATTACTTTTAGTGGATGCTACAATAATTAAAGATAATCCTGAATGAATCATGAATAATGAATAATGACGAGTGAGAAAGTTACAGATGCACAAATATCATACCCCCAAGACATGCTAACCCTCCCTGTATTTGAATTGGTGGTATGATATTTATGCCTCAGTAACTTTCTCACTCATAATTATTCACGATTCATTCAGGATTATCCGTAATCATGGTAGCATCCACATTAATGTAGAAGTGTTTAGAAACATATTAGATTCTTATTTAAAGTAAAAGTGACTCCAAAATGACACAATACATTATTTATCATGAATTTCTATTGGGCACAAAATAATCTGAAACACAACCAAAACAAACTGCAAATGCATCAAATAAATGTGTAGAACTTGATGTAATCATTGCGTGCTAGGAATATGGCACCAAATACTAAAGGTTTGAATAAGTTAATACATATATAAGTGAACGTGTCCCAATACTTTTGGTCCCTTAAAATGGGGGGACTATGTACAAAAAGTGCTGTAATTTCTAAACGGTTCACCCGATATGGATAATTACCCTCGAATTAAAGCTGACAGTCTGCACTTTAACCTCATACTCCTTGTATCATTTAAAATCCAAAGTGATGGAGTACAGAGCCAAAACAACAACAAATGGGTCACTGCCCCAATACTTTTGGAGCTCACTGTATATACAGTATATATATGTATGTATGTATGTATGTATGTATGTATGTATGTATGTATGTATGTATGTATGTATGTATGTATGTATGTATGTATGTATGTATGTATGTATGTATGTATGTATGTATGTATGTATGTATGTATGTATGTGTGTGTGTATGTATGTATGAGTGAGGGGGGGTTAGAGTGAAAGAGTGGTAGGGAGTCATCTTATTGAAGCAAACAAAGAGATTGATGCTCCTCTGGCCATCAGTGCATATTTCTACACAATTTTGCATTACCTGGTTTATTGATGTATTTGGGTGCGTGATTGAATTGCATGCCTTTAAATATATTCCTAAATATATTTAATCAAAATGTTTACTTTCTACAACAAACATTTGTAACATTCATTGTAAATGCATTTCAAAGACGTATATACGCCATGGGCCCTTCAAATGGACCATTTCATACGAGCATTCCTTTCCTTCAACATTGTGCACAATAAATCCCTCCATCTCTCTCTCTCGTTCTTCAATAAATCCCTCCATCTCTCTCTCTCTCTCTTTCTTCCTCAGAGTAGGGAGGTAGGCTAATTTGGCCTAACCAAATTTCATAATTTGTTTAAAGAATTCTTTTAGCATGCAAATTCATGTTAATAGATGTTTCCTTCCTCTGGGTTTGAGAGACTGGCTGGTCCAAAGAGAGGAGGGGCGTAGAGGACGGACTCTTATAAGCCTTCAACTGCATATCGTTCCTCAAGCAATAAGCACGGTGATGCTAGCCTGCTGGTGTAAACAGCGGTACGCTGCATTAGGCTACTAGAAAATTAAACGTGTTGATGAAACGTTTAGGACGTTTGGTTCAATACTGAATTCTAAAGCAAAATTGGGATTCAGCAGCAAAGAAAAGGTTGGAGAAGTTAGCATTTACGGCGATTACAAGAAGAGGACGCATCGGATTCAGCAACTAACACAGGACTGTTTTTTATTTCAGTGTCAACTTCAGGATGTTATTAACTTCCTTCATCAGAGTGACTTCTTCTCTCCCAGCCTTCTAGAGTAAGGAAGGACGTATTGTTAATGTGAATGCCTGTCTCTACGGTAGAGAGAGACTAAGCCCAAGGAGGAAGAAACAGTAAAGCTTTTATTGCACTCCGTCTTTCCCGCGGACTGAACTGAACCATGCAGCGTCCCTTGGACTTGGGGGCTCACTATTATCCCCCGGAGGCTCACCCCGACCACCGCTCCCACTCACACCGCTACCGAAGCTTTATGATCGAAGAGATTCTCACCGACCACCCGGACCACAAGGTGTCTACCCCAGCAGGGGAGCTGCTCAAGTTCGGAGTACAAGCTCTGCTCTCGGCGCGGCCATACCACAACCACCTGGGTAAGCTGCGATGCTTTTGGTTTAGAGGGAGATGTAGCCCACTCAACTTTATATTCAAAATTACTCCAATGATTATATTGTATTTGCTATTAGTCTTTGTTAGTCTTCGCTTGACGACTGCTTTTGCTTTTCAACTCAAACTACTCGTTCTGTCAGTAGCCTAATTGTCCTAAATGGCGCGCGTAAAACATTGATTTGATGTATCTTTGCATATGATTTACATTCGTTTCCCTGGTATAATTTCTTATACAAAGTGCACAATCTAGGTTATTTTTTTGTGAATGTGTGTAGAATACTAGGCTATAGGGCAGGCCTACCAAGTGTTGCTTTGATGCTTCCCAAAATATGCAATCGACAAAGTAACTCAATATTCACCATACTTTTTTTTTTGAAAAACCAGATTACAATTCCATTGGACTTTTAACAAGGTTTCTATATTTTGTCATATAAACTGTAGTCTATCGAAATGTATAGACAAGTTTGACTCATTTGTGAATATTTCCACTCATCGAGCTAATGGTCACACTGGGTCACCAAACTTTAGAAAGGACGATGCGGGCCTGTTTCTGTTCTGGACCCAGGCGTGTGTCTACAGAGCATTGGGCTCATGTCTATGTCCAATTACCATAGTATTATCCTTTTGTTAAAGCTGTTTACATTGATTGGCCATACGATTTGTAAAACTAGGCCTTGTTTATCGAAGACCACTATGTTTTGCATGTCAGCAGTCATGGGCCATACGAATTTGGCTCAGGGAAATTGTGTTGGTGGGGGAGAAAACAGACATATTCAAACATTTCATGAAGTAAATGCATAATAGGTTTGCTTATCAATATTTCAACCAAGTTATTACATTTCTAAATTTCCTGACATTGACTGAATGTATCATTTAATTATTATTAATTACACTATAAAAACTATTATTATAAGCATGATAACAATAAAATAATTACAATTACATTTTACAATTAAATTATTATTATTTGTAGTAGGCCTAGGTTTAGTGTAATATACCTAATACAAATAACGATAATATATGTACTACTTCTACTATTATACTACTACTTAAATACTATCATAATAACAAATAAAATACGAATAGTTCTTATAATTATAGAATAAAATGTTACTGTATTTATTTTAACCTATATTTTGCACCAATTTGTAAGTCGCTCTGGATAAGAGCGTCTGCTAAATGACTTAAATGTAAATGTACATTTTACTAGAAAAATCTGTCATCGTCACGTAGAACCAATTAAGATAATAGCCAAGTGTGTAGCCTATAGGCGTTGTTAAGTTTACTATTTTCGTGTAGGAGTTCAATGGGGGATAATCCAATTTATACGTGAAATTGTTTGACTTACAGTTTTGAAGGCAGACCAATCGGGTATCCTTAAGTTCCCCATGTCGCCACTCTCCTGCTCACTGGGATCACCGTTAGGCTCCGCTCTCCTATCCGGGGCTCCGGGGCTCCACGGCGGCTCAGCCTCCCACCACCTCCCGTTGGACCTCCACCTCAGGAGCAAGCTGGAACACGGCGGAGACTGCAACAGCAAGACCAAGAAGGGCCGCCGGAGCAGGACGGTCTTCACTGAGTTACAGCTCATGGGCCTGGAGAAAAGATTTGAGAAACAGAAGTACCTTTCAACACCAGACAGGTATTTAAATCAATTGAACCGTTCAATTAACCTGATTTATCCCCAGGGGGCAATACTTGCTGTGCGTAACAGTGACTCGCAAATTAGTCAGACATACAACACAACACAATAACATAGGCCTACAATCAGTCATATATCCCCATAAGACTGATGACACGAATGCAAGATATTGACACGAATGCAATATATCTCTTAACATGCTAGATATGGACTCAACTGCTTTTTAATGCAAGATGTGATGTGATATTGGATTGAAATGAAAGGAAATATCTCTCATCTCCGCTTTGTCCCCGTGCAGAATAGATCTGGCTGAGTCTCTGGATCTGAGTCAACTACAAGTCAAGACCTGGTACCAGAACAGACGAATGAAATGGAAGAAAATAGTACGTTCTTATTTCTTATTCTGAACAATATTGACAAGGAGGCGAGTGGTTTTGATAAATAATGATATTAGTTTACTTGTCCATTAACTTGGTTTTATGGTAGGCCTAAACAGTTTAATTGTAGACTATTTAGTAGTTTTAAAACTTGAATTGTTCCAACTTTACAGGTCCTACAAGGAGGAGGATTGGAATCTCCAACCAAACCAAAAGGCCGCCCGAAGAAGAATTCCATCCCCTCGAGCGAGCAGCTTTCGGAGCAGGAGAGGTCTGGAGACGTCGACCGTCAGTCCGACGGTTCCACCTCGTCACATTCAGACACTAACCAAGAGGAATAATAATGTTGGTGCTCCGACTAACTAACAACTCTCTGAAGACGTTCACCAGACGTTCATACAGTCTCCGGGATGCGTAATGGTGGTCGACCGTTGGATCGAAGTACCTTTGCCCTTGACTTCGAATGTTTTGGCACTTACATACAGAGAGACTGATGTTGGCCTCCCGTAGAAGAGGCGGAACTCTATTTTTTATTACTAGTATCGTTCTTCAGACACTTCCTCCTTGGGACGAGGTTACTTTTCGTATGATATTGTCACGTCTTCTTTCGTAATCAATGTGTTCTCAATACCTATGCTCCCACCCGCGTCACGCCGAACTAACCGTTACGGAGCGGTAGTGGAGGGGAGGAAGGGACAGAGACGCACACATCGAGCAGTAGGTCCACTTTTTCATTGCCTCCATTCAAAGGACCCACTTTACACACACTTCTTCTGATCTGTTCTGCCTTTGTTTTGCATATTTACATGATTTATGAAGCTATGTTTTTATTATAAGGACATTGTTGGATGTAATTAAATATTTTTCCACTTACACTTAATCGTTCTTTTATTTTTTTTATAGAAAGGAAATTAGACCACATTTTATATTTCCTGCAGTCACATGAGAATGTTGATGTTGTTGGCAGCTGGGAGGTCATTTTACCCCCAAAGCATTTCCATTCACCTACACTTATGGTTTCGTATCTCTCGGCTTTATTCTGTTCCAGCGCTGTGATGTAAAATCGTTTACTTGTAACATTTTATCAGTGCTACAAGTTCTTGGTAGGTAGGCCTAACATTACGCACAATTCTGCATGATATGGAGCTCTGGCTTGAGTTGAACGAAAACGAAATGTAACGACCAAAACGAAATAGGAATGCTCAATAATATCACTTTTTGGTAGTAGGCTAACGCCACACAACATAGGCAGCTTCTCGGTTCTTCAATGTGAAGACTCATAACTGCTACTGTAGGCCTAAAGGCAAATACAATATTATAATAATTAGTGCTGCCACTCAAAATGCAAATGGTACTGTCATGTTGCAAATATTGCAAACATAATGATCTAATCACACGTATTTAATTAAGAAACAAATAACCATTCTGGTTAAATTACATCTCAACTAAATGCTGGCCTTTAGGCTCGGAGGCCATTGTAATTCACTTTCAACAATGGTGTCACCAACAAACTTTTAAATGGGAATAGTGCAGGTATGCGTGAAGAACGCTCTACAACATGTGTCGTTTTTGCCGAATAGTATCCTCTCTCTCATATTCCCAATTGGCCCGATTCAGACATAGGAAATGTATGCCTTTCCTACCTATTTCTCAGTAGTTGATATTCAAGACATACCTTATGAAGGTGTGTAATTGGCTTTGCAGGCGAGGTTTAGCTCAGTTGGTAGAGCATGGCGCTTGCAACGCCAGGGTTGTGGGTTCGCTTCCCACGGGGGGCCAGTATGGAAGAAAAATAAGTCGCTCTGGATAAGAGCGTCTGCTAAATGTGGTTCTCTTGCTCGCACTGAATACATTTATATTAAACCGCTGAAAACCCTGCCACTTGCTAGCCAATATATTTTCTTGTGGAGTTTTCATTCAATAAGGTTTTCAGTACATTTATCGAAATCCATCCCATTAAATTTGGTGTACCTTTAATTTGCTCTACAGACTCACTGTAATATATTGAGGGAACGGTTCAGAATATTAGGGATCAATGAAAGAAATCCATGCATATTCTTAATATAACTTAATATGCAATTTAGCAGATGCTTTTATCCAAAGCGACTTACAGTCATTTGCGCATACATTTTTACGTATGGGTGGTCCCGGGGATCGAACCCATTGTCGCCAGCGTTACAAGCGCCATGCTCTACCAGCTGAGCTACAGAGGACCAACCTGTATCTTCTTCTCCTTTTCAGCAGCAATTAGTAGATTAAAAAATACTCTGATCTTGTATATTATGGGGGGGGGGGGGGGGGGGGGGTTAGGAAAGTGTTTATGAATAATAATAAAAACTGGATTGGAGAGCCTTTATGCACGAAATATATTGGTGAATCAAAAATACCATGGTTTAATTCATCCTGAAAGTTGCCATATTTAATTGTTCAATCCATGAAATATTGGAAGGTGAGAAAAGTGTCCAATAGGGGTTGACCAGTAGTCCTAATCTCCCTAATAATCCCCACTAATCATGGAACTGTGATGCCAATGGTCCAGTCGTGGACCGTGCTCCAGGCTGTATGGTCTGCGTTCCATAATGATTCAAATTGGGTACATGTCCCAAATGATTGCACAGGTTGTAATACGTTAGCCTAATATGATCCACTATTGCATTATTGTCGCCAGCAATCAGAAGGTAAAATAGATCTAAAACATTTGTAATTTATATTTACAATCCCCTTCTCCAAACGGCTTCCTCATTTACCCAGCTCTTATCAAGAGCTCTTATCAATTTGTAAATTACAGTGCATGGGGAATGGTGTTATTTATATCAGAAAGAAAATAAAACAGATGCTTTTCCAACTTGGAACCCACAGGTTGCTCAACCTTATTCATCGTTTCTCCTCGCATTTAAATGTGATGGAATTATGAGGGAATTAAATCAAGGTCAGAATACGGTGTATCTGTAGAAACACCTCCGCCACACCTTCATTTATTTGATTCCCACCCCAAACGAATAGCGGGTGAATAGCATGCTATTCTCGTGCTTTATTCGTCAGAATATGCGTAGAGAGAAAAGTGCATAAAAGAGGAATTATGTTCTATTTATGCCCGCCTAACTAGGGTCGGAATTCCCCCCAATAAGAACAATCACCGATGTGCCGCAGCAGAGACCCAGTGTTCCGGGGCATGTTCCTGACCAGGTTGCTGACCATGCATCTACACAGTAAGTCTAGTGTCCTACTCCTATCGTCCATTGTAGCTAAGGTCAGTCCCGCATTTTGGCCCCTTGTCCGCGTCCCGCAACCAAATAATTATGTCCCGAATTTTATCAACAAATTCAAACGCCACTAATTTACAAAAAAATGTCGTTTTGTCTGGTATTTCAGTCAGACATTCCAACCTGTATCTTTTGCAGTAGAAGGAAGAGGCAAAGCTCGAGGTTTCAATCTCGCCTAAATCTGTCCAAAATAAGCCCAATGCGTTTCTATGGGCTTATTGGTGATCTAAACTTGTCGCCTGTCTTTATGCCTTTGGGACAACGACTCCCATAGTTAGGGCGGAGACATGAGCATCTCGTCATATGCAGATCTCTGTTTGCAGTCACCTTGGCCTTTTTGATAAGAGATATAAAGGATAATGTTGTGCTACTGTTGATGTTAAACACTTCTCCAATCATTGTTGAGATCTGATATTCTGTGCAGCGCAAGGCGAGGCTTACAGGCCAATGTAATATCCATCACGTGTGAAATCCTTTCGGTCTAAATTCCAGCTGAAGTTGGAGGACAGTTGAAGAGCTGATGAAGAGCTACAAAAGTAAATAAATAGTCATATTAGACAGAACATATATAAGGTGATTTCGTCAACCTTGCGAGGCTCTCCATGCTCGTTAGTACCCATTCAACATATTTGCTGCTTCTTCACTCAATTCGGTTTTTAAAGTCTCCCCTTCCTAACTGTTTTACATTTCCCGAGACCAACCAGAAATGTTTCCTTGGCCAAGTATTTCCAGATTTTCATAAAACAGCCAGACATTTAGTATCTCGTTTCTGCACGACCACATTTTGCGCGAGGACAAGGAGTATAGGCGCTTCAATGATCCGGGAGGTTTTTCTTGTCCCAAATGTCCGGCTAAATCATCCCTTTGTCCCGCATTTGGGTATTTTAAATGTGGTCACCCTATTTTGTAGCCGTAACAATCTTTGACAAGAAAGGACTGTCTGATGCATTCGTTTTGTATAGCAGTATGGGATTAATACGCACAATTAAACCTAAACGTTTTGCAAATTTAACAACAACAGTGAAAATAAAGATTATTTAGGCTACTCTGTATCCACATACCAGACTGCAACAGGCGCTGAAAGATGATCAAACACGATGTAACAGGAGCATCAACTATTTAGCATCTAACAAATATCAATGTAGCATTTTTATGTTTTTAGTCGCAGTGAGATTATTGACATTTTCCTCCTTTCAAAGTGATATATATTTATAGGCCTGCAAACAGCATAACCTCAGCCTAGCTGCTGGTGACGCTCTTCAAATAAAGCAGTTAGGTTGAGCCACATCACAGGACGATGGCTTTTTTAAATGTTCCATTTCAAGTGTTTAGCAATAAAGTTGGTTGCGGGAGATCTTCAATTTTCATTAAACCCTCCAGTTCTGTGAGGGCGTGTTTACATTGCCTGGTAAATATGTGGTAACGCAAGAATATTTTCAGAGACTCGAAGTTATTTATTCTTAGAGAAATATTTACAGAAGTCTTCACATCAAAGGATTTGACTTAAATTAACTTCTGTTGATTTGAATATAGACTAAATTACTGTAGATTCCAAGGCAACGGACAGATTGGTTAAATAACCTTTGTCGACATTTCTTCATAATGGCCTTCTCCAGAATCACTGGGTTGAAAAACTCTCAATGATGTTTATTGTGTTACTTGAGGAGTATTGTTTTTACATCTTCCTATAACACGTCCTCTCTGTCTCCATTTACCTGGGTTTTGACTAAATGGAATACAGCTACGAACAGAAGTGACTTTTTCGTAGCAGGTTAGGAGATCTTACGCAGCAGGTTAGGATAATTAATGTAACAGGTTAGGATAATTAGGTTAAGGTTAGGAAAAGGGTAAGGGTTAGCTAGAATTCTACATTTCTCCTCAAAGCGTCTTGAACATGCAACTTTTTTACTGTATTCCATCTAGTCACAACCGTTTATGCCGCATTCACATGCTACTCAGAACTAGGAAACTCGGAAATGTTTGACTTGCTGATTCGTTGAACGAGGCACTTGTATAACTACAACCAATTAGCAAGTATGAAATCTCAGTGTTTCCTAGTTCCGACAAGCACGTGAACATGGCATAAACTGACGTGCCACGCACTTTTATGCACCGTGACGCAGTCTCTCAGTTGGCAGGTGTAATGGTGCTTTCAAGACAACTGAGAACTCGGAAAATGTGAAATCATGACTTCATGACATTAGTGATCTTCAGGTCGGAAAGTCGGAGCTTAGGAAAGATGTCCGAGTTGGATGACCGTTCAAAACGAGTTTCCCAGTTGGAGCTTGTTTTTTTCAAAGTTTCCAATTGTTTTTAACCAGACATAGACAGACAGACAGACAGACAGACAGACAGACAGACAGACAGACAGACAGACAGACAGACAGACAGACAGACAGACAGACAGACAGACAGACAGACAGAGAACTGAAGCTCACCTATCAGTCATTTTACAGAAACTTCAGAAGAGTAGACCCTCCAATCACAGAGATGCGATCCTGGCCCGTTTTCTACACTTGCAGGCAGCAGATTCATGCTGCATTCAAAACAACTGGGAACACGGACCTCAGAACTCTGAAATATCCAATTTCCAATTTCAGTGCGTTCAAGACAACTGGGAACTCGGAAAAAACGAGCTCCGATTGGGAAAAATCATTTTGAACAGTCACCCAACTCGGGAATTCCAGGTCGGGAGCTCGGGCCTCTTGGTAGAGCTCCGACCTGAAGATCACTAACGTCATGATTTGACTTCACTTTTTTCCGAGTTCCCATTTGTCTTGAAAGCACAGAAGAGCCCCTAGAAACACACTGGCCCGTGACAAGATGACATAGATAGACTATAGTTGATTTGTGTTGATATGTGAAATGAAAGTGTTTCATATTCAATCTACTCTTACGGTGCGATTAAGTAGCTATATAACATACACTTTTTGGGGGGAACGATGTTGGATGCATACTAGCCTAAGAAGATAGGCTTGGATGGAAACAAAACCAAACAATGCCCCGTTTTAACAATAATGTTACTGGGCAATAGGCCTATAACTTTTATGAATTAGGCTACAATGAAATGCAATTAATAATTTAGGCCATAGCAAAATATTTCAGTTTACATTTAATCGTTTTTTGATAGCCTATACAAAAAAAAAAAAAAAAAAAACATTGACATATTGTATCATATCACACCAAAGGCTTAGCCTATGGACTAGAACAGAACTTCAAGGCTATGCTATAGCCTACACTTAGATAAAATAGATAATAAATATAATGTTATAAATATTATATTAGTGTAATAAACAACAAATAGGGCTGACAGTAAAGGAAAGGCCCTTGTCAAATGCTAAATGTTAATGATACATGTTTTCCATAGCCTGGAGATACAGTATCTATAACAGTACCCGATAGGAAATACAAGGACAATATCAACTCAACGTCTCACAGACAAATAGGCCTACTCAGCTGACTACAAGTATCTCCACGATATATTATAACGCTTTGTAGCCTACAGTGCTTTCGCTTAGGGAATTTGGTGACCATCACCGAACTCAATCTTACAACATAAACAAACCTTTTTGATGACACCTCACCAATAAAAACTATAGGCCTAAATGGATTTTAATACAAAACAATAAGTCAACGCCACATGAATAAAACAATTCATTCGACGTGACGTAAGGCTGTTTTTATAACGCGCTTTTTGTTTGTTTTTGTAGATTTTTCCGCAATACTCATTTCAGCAAAACTTCATCCTCGAGGAACTGAAGAAACCTGTGAGCCTCCTCTCCAAAATATGATACAATTTAAAAAGCACTTTACGTGGCATTCAATATGCTTAATTACATGACTGTTTGGATGTAAGGTAGCCTACCCGCCTTGCGCACAAAAAACACTTTGACAACATATCACTTTACCAAGATGGCTAGCCCTTATGGAAAATTAGATATATAATCTGTAGATGAATAGCCAAAGAACCTCAAAATATAAACACCTGCAGGTTTAACGCTCCTGGAGACTCTGGTCCATTCACTTCAGCAATATGAATTTATTTTCTTCGACGGGGATTGAAATAAATATACAAATAAAAGAAGAAGAAGAATTATAGTATATAATATATAATATAAAATATATATATACTATATAGAATAGTAATATAATTAGAAGCATCATTTTTAAAAAATGTATAAATTAACATTTGATTCACATGGAATTGTTAAAAATGTCATTGATTTGCTTTGAACAAAATGCCAATATTTAGGTTAAATGGCTATTGATGTTTGGCCTGGTATGTGGTCTGGAAGCGATACGAATTATGCAGATTGATCAACAGTCTTGATTTGATTTAAATAATGTTTACACTATCACAACACTCTATTATGGAAATAGTTCCCATGGCTGCAGCGTCAAATACTGTGTATACTTTTATAGTTGCCTCTTACATTTATTATCCTGTATCACGAATCCAAGGGTAAAGGTCAAGGCCTACTCATCTGATAGGCTATAGGAATCCAAGGGTAAAGGCCTACTCATCTGATAGGCTATAGGAATCCAAGGGTAAAGGCCTACTCATCTGATAGGCTATAGGAATCCAAGGGTAAAGGCCTACTCATCTGATAGGCTATAGGAATCCAAGGGTAAAGGCCTACTCATCTGATAGGCTATAGGAATCCAAGGGTAAAGGCCTACTCATCTGATAGGCTATAGGAATCCAAGGGTAAAGGCCTACTCATCTGATAGGCTATAGGAATCCAAGGGTAAAGGCCTACTCATCTGATAGGCTATAGGAATCCAAGGGTAAAGGCCTACTCATCTGATAGGCTATAGGAATCCAAGGGTAAAGGCCTACTCATCTGATAGGCTATAGGAATCCAAGGGTAAAGGCCTACTCATCTGATAGGCTATAGGAATCCAAGGGTAAAGGCCTACTCATCTGATAGGTTATAGGAATCCAAGGGTAAAGGTCAAGGCCTACTCATCTGATAGGCTAAAGGAATCCAAGGGTAAAGGCCTACTCATCTGATAGGCTATAGGAATCCAAGGGTAAAGGCCTACTCATCTGATAGGTTATAGGAATCCAAGGGTAAAGGTCAAGGCCTACTCATCTGATAGGCTATAGGAATCCAAGGGTAAAGGCCTACTCATCTGATAGGCTATAGGAATCCAAGGGTAAAGGCCTACTCATCTGATAGGCTATAGGAATCCAAGGGTAAAGGTCTACTCATCTGATAGGCTATAGGAATCCAAGGGTAAAGGCCTACTCATCTGATAGGCTATAGGAATCCAAGGGTAAAGGTCAAGGCCTACTCATCTGATAGGCTATAGGAATCCAAGGGTAAAGGTCTACTCATCTGATAGGCTATAGGAATCCAAGGGTAAAGGCCTACTCATCTGATAGGTTATAGGAATCCAAGGGTAAAGGCCTACTCATCTGATAGGCTATAGGAATCCAAGGGTAAAGGTCTAGGCCTACTCATCTGATAGGCTATTGGCAATTATAAATTATACTAATAATTATGATAACCATGACATTTCTGATCCTAACTTATTATTGAGAGTAAGAATAGTACAATGCACCAGGTGCAATATCGACGTTCGGTTGTGCATGAGCAGTTTTTCAAATAACAACAAGTAGGGTACTGACAGCTGTCAGGGTAGCTAGCTAGCATGCTAACCTTATCCAGCTGTCAGGGTAGCTAGCTAGCATGCTAACCTTATCCAGCTGTCAGGGTAGCTAGCTAGCATGCTAACCTTATCCAGCTTTCAGGGTAGCTAGCTAGCATGCTAACCTTATCCAGCTGTCAGGTTAGCTAGCTAGCATGCTAACCTTATCCAGCTGTCAGGGTAGCTAGCTAGCATGCTAACATTATCCAGCTGTCAGGGTAGCTAGCTAGCATGCTAATCTTATCTAATCAAATCAAATTCTATTTGTCACATGCGCTGAATACAACAGGTGTAGACCTTAATGTGAAATGCTTACTTAAAAGCCCTTAACCAACAATTCAGTTCAAGAAATAGAGTTAAGAAAATATTTGCTAAATAAACTAAAGTAAAAAAAAAGAAAAGTTACACAATAAGATTACCGGTACTGAGTCAATGTGCAGTTCAGGTTAGTCGAGGTAATTTGTACATGTAGGTAGGGGGAGGGGGGGGGGGGGCAATGTTTATAGTCCAGGTAGCCATTTGATTAATGGCTCAGCGGTCTTATGGCTTGAGGGTAGAAGCTGTTAAGGAGCTTTTTAGTCCTAGACTTGGCGCTCCGGTACCGCTTGCCGTGAGGGAGCAGAGAGAACAGTCTATGACTAGGGTGGCTGGAGTCTTTGACAATTTTTTGGGCATTCCTCTGACACCGCCTAGTATATAGGTCCTGGATAGCAGGAAGCTTGGCCCCAGTGATGTACTGGGCTGTCCGCACTACCCTCTGTTGCGCCTTACGGTCGGATGCCGTGCAGTTGCCAAACCAGGCGGTGATGCAACCAGTCAGGATGCTCTCGATGGTGCAGCTGTAGAAGTATTTGAGGATCTGGGGACCCATGTCAAATCTTTTCAGTCTCCTGAGGGGGAAAAGGCATTGTCGTGGCCTCTTGACGACTGTCTTGGTGTGTTTGGACCATGATAGTTTGTTGGTGATGTGGACACCAAGGAACTTGAAACTCTCGACCCTCTCCACTACAGCCCCATCAATGTTAATGGGGGCATGTTCGGCCCTCCTTTTCCTGTAGTCCAAGATTCTCCTTTGTCTTGCTCACATTGAGGGAGAGGTTGTTGTCCTGGCACCAGACTGCCAGGTCTCTGACCTCCTCCCTATAGGCTGTCTCATCGTTGTCGGTGATCAGGCCTACCACTGTTGTGTCGTCAGCAAACTTAATGATGGTGTTGGAGTCGTGCTTGGCCACGCAGTCATGGGTGAACAGGGAGTACAGGAGAGAACTAATCATGCACCCTTGAAGGGACCCGGTGTTGAGGATCAGCGTGGCATATGTGTTGTTGCCTACCCTTACCACCCGGGGGGCGGCCCGTCAGGAATTCCAGGATCCAGTTGCAGAGGGAGGTGTTTAGTCCCAGGGTCCTTAGCTTAGTGATGAGCTTTGTGGGCACTACGGTGTTGAACGCTGAGCTGTAGTCAATGAACAGCATTCTCACATAGGTGTTCCTTTTGTCCAGGTGGGAAAGGGCAGTGTGGAGGGCGATTGAGATTGCGTCATCAGTGGATCGGTTGGGGCGGTATGCGGTCTTGCTCACATCGGCTACGGAGAGCGTGATCACACAGTCGTCCGTAACAGCTGGTGCTCTCATGTGTGCTTCAGTGTTGCTTGCCTCAAAAGCGAGCATAAAAGGCATTTAGCTCGTCTGGTAGGCTCGCGTCACTGGGCAGCTTGCGGCTGGGTTTCCCTTTGTAGTCCATAATAGTTTGCAAGCCCTGCCATATCCGACGAGTGTCAGAGCCTGTGTAGTAGGATTCAATCTTAGTCCTGTATTGACGCTTTGCCTGTTTGATGGTTCGTTGGAGGGCATAGCGGGATTTCTTATAAGCGTCTGGATTAGTGTCCCGCTCCTTGAAAGCGGCAGCTCTAGCCTTTAGCTCGGTGCGGATGTTGCCTGTAATCCATGGCTTCTGGTTGGGGTATGTACGTACAGTCACTGTGGGGATGACGTCATCGATGCACTTATTGATGAAGCCAGTGACTGAGGTGGTATACTCTTCAACGCCATTGGATGATTCAAGGAACATATTCCAGTCTGTGCTAGCAAAACAGTCCTGTAGCGTAGCATCCACGTCATCTGACCACTTCTGTATTGAGCGAGTCACTGGTACTTCCTTTAGTTTTTGCTTGTACAGTGGGGAAAAAAAGTATTTAGTCAGCCACCAATTGTGCAAGTTCTCCCACTTAAAAAGATGAGAGAGGCCTGTAATTTTCATCATAGGTACACGTCAGCTATGACAGACAAAATGAGAAAAAAAATCCAGAAAATAACATTGTAGGATTTTTAATGAATTTATTTGCAAACTATGGTGGAAAATAAGTATTTGGTCAATAACAAAAGTTTCTCAATACTTTTTTATATACCCTTTGTTGGCAATGACACAGGTCAAACGTTTTCTGTAAGTCTTCACAAGGTTTTCACACACTGTTGCTGGTATTTTGGCCCATTCCTCCATGCAGATCTCCTCTAGAGCAGTGATGTTTTGGGGCTGTCGCTGGGCAACACAGACTTTCAACTCCCTCCAAAGATATTCTATGGGGTTGAGATCTGGAGACTGGCTAGGCCACTCCAAGACCTTGAAATGCTTCTTACAAAGCCACTCCTTCGTTGCCCGGGCGGTGTGTTTGGGATCATTGTCATGCTGAAAGACCCAGCCACGTTTCATCTTCAATGCCCTTGCTGATGGAAGGAGGTTTTCACTCAAAATCTCACGATACATGGCCCCATACATTCTTTCCTTTACACGGATCAGTTGTCCTGGTCCCTTTGCAGAAAAACAGCCCCAAAGCATGATGTTTGCACCCCCATGCTTCACAGTAGGTATGGCGTTCTTTGGATGCAACTCAGCATTCTTTGTCCTCCAAACACGACGAGTTGAGTTTTTACCAAAAAGTTCTATTTTGGTTTCATCTGACCATATGACATTCTCCCAATCCTCTTCTGGATCATCCAAATGCACTCTAGCAAACTTCAGACGGGCCTGGACATGTACTGGCTTAAGCAGGGGGACACTTCTGGCACTGCAGGATTTGAGTCCCTGGCGGCGTAGTGTGTTACTGATGGTAGGCTTTGTTACTTTGGTCCCAGCTCTCTGCAGGTCATTCACTAGGTCCCCCCGTGTGGTTCTGGGATTTTTGCTCACCGTTCTTGTGATCATTTTGACCCCACAGGGTGAGATCTTGCGTGGAGCCCCAGATCGAGGGAGATTATCAGTGGTTTCCATTTCCTAATAATTGCTCCCACAGTTGATTTCTTCAAACCAAGCTGCTTACCGATTGCAGATTCAGTCTTCCCAGCCTGTTGCAGGTCTACAATTTTGTTTCTGGTGTCCTTTGACAGCTCTTTGGTCTTGGCCATAGTGGAGTTTGGAGTGTGACTGTTTGAGGTTGTGGACAGGTGTCTTTTATACTGATAACAAGTTCAAACAGGTGCCATTAATACAGATAACGAGTGGAGGACAGAGGAGCCTCTTAAAGAAGAAGTTACAGGTCTGTGAGAGCCAGAAATCTTGCTTGTTTGTAGGTGACCAAATACTTCTTTTCCACCATAATTTGCAAATAAATTCATTACAAAAAATGTTTTCTCAATTTGTCTGTCATAGTTGACGTGTACCTATGATGAAAATTACAGGCCCCTCTCATCTTTTTAAGTGGGAGAACTTGCACAATTGGTGGCTGACTAAATACTTTTTTCCCCCACTGTAAGCAGGAATTATGGTCAGATTTGCCAAATTGTGGGCGAGGGAGAGCTTTGTATGCGTCTCTGTGTGTGGAATAAAGGTGGTCTAGAGTTTTTTTTCTTCTGGTTGCACATGTGACATGCTGTAAGAAATGAGGTAAAACGGATTTAAGTTTGCCTGCATTAAAGTCCCAGGCCACTAGGAGCACCGCTTCTGGATGAGCTTTTTCTTGTTTGCTTATGGCCTTATACGGCTCGTTGAGTGCGGTCTTAGTGCCAGCATCGGTTTGTGGTGGTAAATAGACGGCTAGGAATAATATAGATGAGAACTCTCTTGGTAGATAGTGGGTCTACAGCTCATCATGAGATACTCTACCTCTGGCGGTATTAGACATCGCGCACCAGCTGTTATTGACAAATAGACACCCCCCCCCACCCCTCGTCTTACCAGACGTAGCTGCTCTGTCCTGCCGATGCACGGAAAACCCAGCCAGCTCTATATTATCCGTGTTGTCGTTCAGCCACGACTCGGTGAAACATAAGATATTATAGTTTTAATGTCCCGTTGGTAGGATAGTCTCGACTGTAGATCATCCTATTTGTTTTCCAGTGATTGCACGTTGGCCAATAAAACCGATGGTAGTGGCGATTTACTCACTCGCCTAGGAATCCTCACAGGGCACCCCGACCTTCTCCCCCTGTATCTCCGTCTATTCTTCACGCGAATGACAGGATTTTGGTCCTGGTCTCCGGGAAGCAGTATGTCCTTCGCGTAAGACTCATTAAATAAAAAATCTTCGTCCAGTTCGAGGTGAGTAATCGCTGTTCTGATGTCCAGAAGCTCTTTTCGGTCATAAGAGACAATAGCATGAACTTTATGTACAAAATAAGTTACAAACAATGCGAAAATTGCACAGTTGGTTAGAAGCCCGTAAAACAGCAGCCATCCCCTCCGGCACCATTATATTATAATTATATCTAGCTAACTAATGTTATCTGTTGTTGCTACACCGTATTCAAAAGATTAGCCAGCTGGCTAGACTATGGCTGGTTCTGGAGCTGGATTTGTCATAAGCATGTAGGGAAAACTTCACCACAGATGGAAACCAGATAGATAGGGAAAACCAGATGGATAGGGGGAACCAGATGGATAGGGGAACCAGATGGATAGGGAAACCAGATGGATAGGGGGAACCAGATGGATAGGGGAAACCAGATGGATAGGGGAAACCAGATGGATAGGGGGAACCAGATGGATAGGGGAACCAGATGGATAGGGAAACCAGATGGATAGGGGGAACCAGATGGATAGGGGAAACCAGATGGATAGGGGAAACCAGATGGATAGGGGAAACCAGATGGACAGGGGAAACCAGATGGATAGGGGAAACCAGATGGATAGGAGGAAACCAGATGGATAGGGGAAACCAGATGGATAGGGGAAACCAGATGGATAGAGGAAACCAGATGGATAGGGGAAACCAGATGGATAGGGGAAACCAGATGGATAGGGGAAACCAGATGGATAGGGAAACCAGATGGATAGGGGAAACCAGATGGATAGGGGAAACCAGATGGACAGGGCAAACCAGATGGATAGGGGAAACCAGATGGATAGGGGGAAACCAGATGGATAGGGGAAACCAGATGGATAGGGAAACCAGATGGATAGGGGAAACCAGATGGATAGGGAAACCAGATGGATAGGGGAAACCAGATGGATAGGGAAACCAGATGGATAGGGGAAACCAGATGGATAGGGGAAACCAGATGGATAGGGGGAAACCAGATGGATAGGGGAAACCAGATGGATAGGGGAAACCAGATGGATAGGGGAAACCAGATGGATAGGGAAACCAGATGGATAGGGGGAACCAGATTGATAGGGGAAACCAGATGGATAGGGGAAACCAGATGGATAGGGGGAACCAGATGGATAGGGGAAACCAGGATGGATAGGGGAAACCAGATGGATAGGGGAAACCAGATGGATAGAGGAAACCAGATGGATAGAGGGAAACCAGATGGATAGGGAAACCAGATGGATAGGGGGAAACCAGATGGATAGGGGAAACCAGATGGATAGAGGAAACCAGATGGATAGGGGAAACCAGATGGATAGGGAAACCAGATGGATAGGGGAAACCAGATGGATAGGGGGAAACCAGATGGATAGGGGAAACCAGATGGATAGGGGAAACCAGATGGATAGGGAAACCAGATGGATAGGGGAAACCAGATGGATAGAGGAAACCAGATGGATAGAGGGAAACCAGATGGATAGGGAAACCAGATGGATAGGGGGAAACCAGATGGATAGGGGAAACCAGATGGATAGGGGAAACCAGATGGATAGGGGAAACCAGATGGATAGGGGAAACCAGATGGACAGGGGAAACCAGATGGATAGAGGAAACCAGATGGATAGGGGAAACCAGATGGATAGGGGAAACCAGATGGATAGGGGAAACTGGAAACCAGATGGATAAGGGAAACCAGATGGATAGGGGAAACCAGATGGATAGGGGAAACCAGATGGATAGGGGAAACCAGATGGATAGGGGAAACCAGATGGACAGGGGAAACCAGATGGATAGAGGAAACCAGATGGATAGGGAAACCAGATGGATAGGGAAACCAGATGGATAGGGAAACCAGATGGATAGGGGAAACCAGATGGACAGGGCAAACCAGATGGATAGGGGAAACCAGATGGACAGGGCAAACCGGATGGATAGGGGAAACCAGTATCTTTGACTTCACTATCTATTGTTATCTCCAAAGTTTTGGCATCTTCCATAGAAATAGAAAGACTAAGAGGACAATAAGAACATATAATTACATCAGACCAGATGGATAGGGACTGACTCCACACTGTGACAACATTATAACTGACTCCACACTGTGACAACATTATAACTGACTCCACACTGTGACAACATTATAACCGACTCCACACTGTGACAACATTATAACTGACTCCACACTGTGACAACATTATAACTGACTCCACACTGTGACAACATTATAACCGACTCCACACTGTGACAACATTATAACTGACTCCACACTGTGACAACATTATAACCGACTCCACACTGTGACAACATTATAACTGACTCCACACTGTGACAACATTATAACCGACTCCACACTGTGACAACATTATAACCGACTCCACACTGTGACAACATTATAACTGACTCCACACTGTGACAACATTATAACCGACTCCACACTGTGACAACATTATAACCGACTCCACACTGTGACAACATTATAACTGACTCCACACTGTGACAACATTATAACTGACTCCACACTGTGACAACATTATAACCGACTCCACACTGTGACAACATTATAACTGACTCCACACTCTGACAACATTATAACTGACTCCACACTGTGACAACATTATAACCGACTCCACACTGTGACAACATTATAACTGAATCCACACTGTGACAACATTATAACTGACTCCACACTGTGACAACATTATAACCGACTCCACACTGTGACAACATTATAACTGACTCCACACTGTGACAACATTATAACCGACTCCATATCCCACTCCCCCTGAGACACCCTCGGAGAGTGGGGTCACGGCCAGGGATCAGCCATTATTGACGGCGACCCTGGAGCAATTAGGGTTAAGTGCCTTGCTCAAGGGCACAACAACACATTTTTCACCTAGGAAATGAACTTTATAACTTAAATGTTTCTCTCCGCCATCAACGGAGGGGCCACTAAAATGTTTTGCCGGGGGGGTGGGGGGGGCAACCAAATCTCCCTTAGGGTCCACAAAAGGCTAGAGCCTGCCCTGGTTAGCCTACAACGATATCACTATGGCAAACAGACCATGCCAACAGAAATCACTCTCGTTTCGTGAGTATAGTGACAGAGGCTCCCCAGTGGCGCAGCGGTCTAAGGCACTGCATCTCAGTGCTTGAGGCGTCACTACAGACCCCCTGGTTCGGTTCCAGGCTGTATCACAACCGGCCGTGATTGGGAGTCCCATAGGGCGGCGCGCAATTGGCCCAACGTCGTCCCGGTTTGGCTGGTGTAGGCCGTCATTGTAAATAAGAATTTGTTCTTAACTGACTTGCCTAGTTAAATAAAGGTAAAAAAACAGGGGACATACAGGCTGTTTAGCTAGCCTGTGAGGTGGATATTTCATCCCAAGTGTGCCGGCCTGACGGTAACAGTGGAATTCCATCCATGTTGCTCTCTATCCCCTTCTAATAAAATGAAGTGATTCATCGTGACATTTTTTGGCACCTGACCACCTACAACGGAGCCAGGAGATGCCAACGCATAACATGCAAATAATTACCTCCTGTATTTCATAATAATAATAATGTGTTGTTAATGTTTCGTTATAAAGAAGCCCATGTAAGGAACAATGAGTTTAATACAAATTTAACAGACACAACCAACTGGGCAAAAACTGGTTGAATCAACATTGGTTCCACACATTTCTATTTTTATATTTTTATATGTGATGACATTGAATCAACATGGAAAACTGATTGGATATTTAAAAATTCATCAACTAAGGGAATTCTGTATTTTTTTTTCTTACCCTACTTTGAACCTAAATCCAATGACATGGTGAAATGTTTTGTTGATTACACGTTGAATTCAGGTTAGTTGACAACTCAACCAAATGTAAATCAAAAGTAGACGTTGAACTGACGTCTGTGCCCAGTGGGACGCGTCTATTCCATGCAAGCAAACGTCAAAATGCGCCAAACACAATCATTATTAGCCTATAGCCATATGTCACACAATCAACATTACTGTAAAATAAGGCAGAACATGCTTTTACGTTCTTGTGGAATTTATAAAGAATTCATAAAAACGTGTATTCTGTTTATAGCTGGCAATGCCACCCCAGAGGCAGAATGATATTTGCCTGTAACTGTGAGCAGTACATGATCATGAAAAGGTCATTAGCATGCTGTAGTACAGTAATTAGGTTATGCCTCAGGTAACATTCAGCACCACCATTGAGTCGTTACCATCAGAAGCCCCTCTCATTATGCAGTAATTAATCAATAATGAATCAGTAATCAATCTTTTGAACTGGGTCAACGCGTGGTAACGCTCATTTACCCATCCGACCTTGGCTCTCCAACGCGCACCCCCTTCAGCGCAGTGCAGCTTCGCTCACGCCACGCAGCATAATTGCGCATAATCACTTCCTGATGTTAATCGATAGTAGGCCAGATACTCAGAGGAAAATAGAAATTACGTTGAAGTAGTTTAATCTGTTTTATTATTGTGTTAATTTCCCAAGAAGCCATGATGCTGGCTAGGGATGTCAAACGTTGAGCCTGCTGCACAGACCCTATGGACACTCTAGACTAGATCTCCTGGTTTAACTGTGTTTAGGAGCATTTTTTAAAAATCTCTAAATGGTTAAACCGGTGAGAAATATATGTTATTATTGAAAATAATCTGTGAATTTGCTTAATTTACTATCATTCTAAATTAAGATATTGAATTATTTTGCCATATCTAATGAATGTATATTATGCTACTTTACATGACGTGGACAGTATGTGTTTCTGTATTACACAAACTGACGTTTTCACCAGATCAAATTGGGTGGAATTACATCATCTTTTTTTTAACCTCCGATTGGTGACGTTAGTATAAAAGGTTATAGACAACATGATGACACAAGATCAATTGCTTAAAACAGATCAATGTCTTTGGTTTTGTACTGTTGATTTTGTCATACCTGCAGCCAGGTCAGTCAGTATTCGGTTGGGAGATGACGTGGAAACCGGCCACTAAGGGCAACAGCGAGCGCCGTTCAAATCAAATCAAATCAAATCAAGCTTTATTTAAACAGCACAATGTGCTTGACAGGGAAAAAATAAAAATAAAAAAAAATAAAAACCGGAAATATTTAAATATTTACTAGACAACAAACACAAGAGGATAAAAACAAATAATAACAATAAAAACTGAATGACTAAAAAGCACCTTAAGGAAAAACAAAGCTAAAAAGACGTGTTTTAAGATCTCTTTTAAATATGTCCACAGTTTCGGCCCCCCTCAGGTTCTCTGGCAGGCTATTCCAGAGGCTGGGGGCATAGTAACTAAAGGCTGCCTCTCCATGCCTCTTGGTCCTGGGCTTTGGGGTAGTTAAAAGGCCCAGTGCCAGAGGACCTGAGGGACCTACTGGGTACATAACTTAAAAGCATGTCTGACATGTATTGGGGTGAACAATCATGGATTGATTTAAAAACCAATAGAAGAATCTTAAAATGAATTAGCCTCCTGTAGCTCAGTTGGTAGTGCATGGCGCTTGAAACGCCAGGGTTGTGGGTTTGATTTCCATGGTGGCCAGTATGAAAAATGTATGCACTCACTAACTGTAAGTCACTCTGGATAAAAGCATCTGCTAAATGACAAAAATGTAAATTTTAAAACTCACAGGCAGCCAGTGCAGAGACATTAAAACTTGTGTGCTTGCTGTCTGGTCTTGGTCAGTACCCGTGCTGCAGCATTCTGTATGTTTTGCAGTTGACCAATGGCTTTCTGGGGTAGACCAGACAGGAGAGCATTACAGTAGTCAAGCCTGCTTGTAATAAAAGCATGGATGAGTCTCTCTGTATCAGCCTGAGAGAGAAACGGCAATATTCATCAGGTGGTAAAAAGCTATTTTGGTCACATTCCTAACTAGTTACCACAGCCACAAAGTCCAAATTGGCCAAATCGTTAAAATAATTATGAAAACAAACTTTTGCTTTTTGGTCTTAATTTAAGGTTAGGTATAAGGTTATCAGTGTGGTTAGGTTAGGCTTAAGTTTAAAATCAGATTTTAAGAAGATATATTGTAGAACTAGGCGGGACGTATTACTGAACGTGCCAGTAAGTCATTATATAATTTTTTCCTTTACGTTATACCATTTGAAGAGCTAATATTACACTCCTATAAGGAGTGGAGAAGCCCTCTGCACCATACAACAGTCTACTACTGCACTAACTCCCTGTCAGAGAGACTGGCTAGAGGGTTAGGAAGGAGCCCCTGGGCCAATGGGAGGTCAGGGGGAGGGTTAGGAAGGAGCCCCTGGGCCAATGGGAGGTCAGGGGGAGGGTTAGGAAGGAGCCCCTGGGCCAATGGGAGGTCAGGGGGAGGGTTAGGAAGGAGCCCCTGGGCCAATGGGAGGTCAGGGGGAGGGTTAGGAAGGAGCCCCTGGGCCAATGGGAGGTCAGGGGGAGGGTTAGGAAGGAGCCCCTGGGCCAATGGGAGGTCAGGGGGAGGGCTAGGCAGGAGGCCCTGGGCCAATGGGAGGTCAGGGTGAGGGCTCTCTCTTCCAACCACTACCTCTATACATCTCTCTCCAGGTGCTACAGAGACAGACTGGTCCAAGGACCTCCAGAGCCTTCTGACCAACTACCTGTGATCACTCCAGACTGGTCCAAGGACCTCCAGAGCCTTCTGACCAACTACCTGTGATCACTCCAGACTGGTCCAAGGACCTCCAGAGCCTTCTGACCAACTACCTGTGATCACTCCAGACTGGTCCAAGGACCTCCAGAGCCTTCTGACCAACTACCTGCGATCACTCCAGACTGGTCCAAGGACCTCCAGAGCCTTCTGACCAACTACCTGCGATCACTCCAGACTGGTCCAAGGACCTCCAGAGCCTTCTGACCAACTACCTGCGATCACTCCAGACTGGTCCAAGGACCTCCAGAGCCTTCTGACCAACTACCTGTGATCACTCCAGACTGGTCCAAGGACCTCCAGAGCCTTCTGACCAACTACCTGTGATCACTCCAGACTGGTCCAAGGACCTCCAGAGCCTTCTGACCAACTACCTGCGATCACTCCAGAGAAGTAATCTCCACTCATAATAATATAGTTGATGCATAACTTAAACATCCAGACAATTACACTTAGAGATTCTTTTCTCTGACTTCTGTGATAACTGTGAGACAGAGAGACTGTTGCTGTCCTCCCAGGTAAGGCCCTTGCTTCTGGAACCACTGAAGGCCCCAGTATTCAGCTCCCAGGTAAGGCCCTTGCTTCTGGAACCACTGAAGGCCCCAGTATTCAGCTCCCAGGTAAGGCCCTTGCTTCTGGAACCACTGAAGGCCCCAGTATTCAGCTCCCAGGTAAGGCCCTTGCTTCTGGAACCACTGAAGGCCCCAGTATTCAGCTCCCAGGTAAGGCCCGTGCTTCTGGAACCACTGAAGGCCCCAGTATTCAGCTCCCAGGTAAGGCCCGTGCTTCTGGAACCACTGAAGGCCCCAGTATTCAGCTCCCAGGTAAGGCCCTTGCTTGTGGAACCACTGAAGGCCCCAGTATTCAGCTCCCAGGTAAGGCCCTTGCTTCTGGAACCACTGAAGGCCCCAGTATTCAGTCAGGCATCTTGAAGAAGACGTATCACCATCCAGGTCCTTGTCACAGCATGCAGTGGTCTGATTGGGAGATGACAATAAATACACTATGCACCTTTCATCACCAAAAACATGTTCACTGCACATGTTTCTGAACAATTCAACCATTTTGTCAGTGTCATTGATATATGGAAATTCACACACAAATATTCAGTTCATAAGCATTGACAGTAATTCTGTACCTCTAGGGTCCTGTGGTGAAAGACTGCTGTGCAAGGTGTTGAGCAACAGCTTTCCTCCCGGGTCTGTATTCACAAAGAGTCTTCAGAGTAGGACCTGTGATCTGGGACCAGCTCCCCCCTTGTCAATGTAATCATTTACTGTGATATAAAAGACAAAACTGATCCTAAATCAGTACTCCTACTCTGCGATGCTTTGTGAATACGGTCCCTGGTCTGTCAGCATGCTGCTGTCTAATGACTCCCTCTTCATCTGAAATGCAACAACACCAAAAACATGAAGAAGAATTAGCCTAGTCTGTCCGTAACTTAGTTAACTAATGAAACACTAATGTAAACGTGCACAAGCCTATTCAGCCAAATTATACCAAAACAACAGCCTATTTGCAGTGAAATCAAGCGGGGTATTTTTCTTGCCAACTTTTTAATTCACAAGTGCATCAATAAACAGGCAGGGGAATGAAGTAGTTTGAATAAAAGTGTTCACAATAGTCAGCAAGTATTTTCTACATTTTTGTCATTTAGCAGACGCTCTTATCCAGAGCGACTTACATGAGCAATTAGGATTAAGTGCCTTGCTAAAGGGCACATCGACAGATTTTTCACCTAGTCGGCTCAGAGATTAGAACCAGCGACCTTTCGGTTACTGGCACAACGCTCTTACCCACTAAGCTACCTGCCGCCCTAGCCAGGGAGTTAGGTAACCTTAGCTAACTTTCCTCCAGCAGTTTCAATCTAGCTAGCTAGCTAGCTAATGGCATTTTCTATCATTTATCAGCCTGATACAGCTTGCCAGTTGCTAGTAAAGTAGGATGAATGAGTCAGAAGCCAGCTAGCGATGCCAAGTTCATGCCTTTTACCAACAAACACCATGTACACGTATAAAAGAGACAATTACCTTCAAGCAGATCATTTTAGTTTTATTCTAGGACTTCAGGCCGAGGAGTAATAGTTACTTGTTTGTAGAACCGGCGTCTTCCCCAGATGTTTTCCCAAGTCAGCTCCAGTCTTCCCCAGATGTTGTCCCATTCAGATCCAGTCTTCCCCAGATGTTGTCCCAGTCAGCTCCAGTCTTCACCAGATGTTGTCCCAGTCAGCTCCAGTCTTCACCAGATGTTGTCCCAGTCAGCTCCAGTCTTCACCAGATGTTGTCCCATTCAGCTCCAGTCTTCACCAGATGTTGTCCCAGTCAGCTCCAGTCTTCACCAGATGTTGTCCCAGTCAGCTCCAGTCTTCACCAGATGTTGTCCCATTCAGCTCCAGTCTTCACCAGATGTTGTCCCAGTCAGCTCTAGAGTCTTTACCAGATGTTGTCCCCAGTCAGCTCCAGTCTTCACCAGATGTTGTCCCAGTCAGCTCCAGTCTTCACCAGATGTTGTCCCAGTCAGCTCCAGTCTTCCCCAGATATTGTCCCCAGTCAGCTCCAGTCTTCCCCAGATGTTGTCCCCAGTCAGCGCCAGTCTTCACAAGATGTTGTCCCATTCAGCTCCAGTCTTCACCAGATGTTGTCCCAGTCAGCTCCAGTCTTCACCAGATGTTGCCCCAGTCAGCTCCAGTCTTCACCAGATGTTGTCCGAGTCAGCTCCAGAGTCTTCACCAGATGTTGTCCCAGTCAGCTCCAGTCTTCACCAGATGTTGTCCCCAGTCAGCGCCAGTCTTCACAAGATGTTGTCCCATTCAGCTCCAGTCTTCACCAGATGTTGTCCCAGTCAGCTCCAGTCTTCACCAGATGTTGCCCCAGTCAGCTCCAGTCTTCACCAGATGTTGTCCCAGTCAGCTCCAGAGTCTTCACCTGCATGAACATCACAGGCTAAACTGCAGGCTACGGTCATGAAGAAGGGGTGCTGCTTACTAACTTCACATTATTTTATTTTAGCAGCCCGAACAAAAAAAAATCATTTTTTTTTGTATTGCCATCAACAAGGGGTATATATTATATTTACAGTACCAATCAATAGTTTTAGAATACCTACTCATTCAAGGGTTTTTCTTTATTTTTACTATTTTCTACATTGTAGAATAATATTGAAGACATCAAAACTATGAAATAACACATATGGAATCATGTAGTAACCAAAAAAGTGTTAAACAAATCAAAATATATTTTGAGATTCTTCAAATAGCCACCCTTTGCCTTGATCACAGCTTTGCAAACTCTTGGCATTCTCTCAACCAGCTTCACCTGGAATGCTTTTCCAACAGTCTTGAAGGAGTTGCCACATATGCTGAGCACTTGGTGGCTGCTTTTCCTTCACTCTGCCGTCCGACTCATCCCAAACCATCTCAATTGGGTTGAGGTTGGGGGATTGTGGAGGCCAGGTCATCTGATGCAGCACTCCATCACTCTCCTTCTTGGTAAAATAGCCCTTACACGGCCTGGAGGTGTGTTTTGGGTCATTGTCCTGTTGAAAAACAAATGATAGTTCCACTAAGCCCAAACCAGATGGGATGGCGTATCGCTGCAGAATGCTGTGGTAGCCATGCTGGTTAAGTGTGCCTTGAATTCTAAATAAATCACAGACAGTGTCACCAGCAAAGCACCCCCACACCATAACACCTCCTCCTCAATTTTTTACGGTGGAAAGTACACATGCGGAGATCATCCGTTCACCCACACCGCGTCTCACAAAGACACTGCGGTTGGAACCAAAACTCTCCAATTTGGACTCCAGACCAAAGGACACATTTCCACGGGTCTAATGTCCATTGTTCGTGTTTCTTGGCCCGAGCAGGGGTCTTCTTCTTATTGGTGTCCTTTAGTAGTGGTTTCTTTGCAGCAATTCGACCATGAAGGCCTGATTCACACAGTCTCCTCTGAACAGTTGATGTTGAGATGTGTCTGTGACTTGAACTCTGTGAAGCATTTATTTGGGCTGCAATTTCTGAGGCTGGTAACTCTAATGAACGTATTCTCTGCAGCAGAGGTAACTCTGGGTCTTCCGTTCCTGTGGCGGTCCTCATGAGAGCCAGTTTCATCATAGCGCTTGATGTTTTTTTGCGACTGCGACTACATTTTTACATTTGAGTCATTTAGCAGACGCTCTTATCCAGAGCGACTTACAGTTAGTGAGTACATACATTTTCATACTTGAAGAAACATTCAAAGTTCTTGAAATGTTCCATATTGACTGACCTTCATATCTTAAAGTAATGATGGACTGTCGTTTCTCTTTGCTTATTTGAGCTGTTCTGGCCATAATATGGACTTGGTCTTTTACCAAATAGGGCTATCTTCTGTATACCCCCCCTACCTTGTCACAACACAGCTGATTGGCTCAAACGCATTAAGAAGGAAAGACATTCCACAAATTAACTTTTAAGAAGGCACACCTGTTAATTGAAATGCATTCCAGGTGACTACCTCATGAAGCTGGTTGAGAGAATACCAAGAGTGTGCAAAGCTGTCATCAAGGCAAAGGGTGGCTATTTGAAGAATCTCAAATATAAAATATATTTTGATTTGATTAACACTTTTTTGGTTACTACATGATTCCATATGTGTTATTTCATAGTTTTGATGTCTTCACTATTGTTCTACAATGTAGAAAATAGTACAAATAAAGAAAAACCCTGGAATGAGTAGGTGTGTCCAAACTTTTGACCGGTAGTGTAGTCATAAAAAAATAATGTTAAACGCTATTATTGCACATGCAACTTATTTTGTGACTTGTTAATCATTATTTTACTCCTGAACTTATTTAGGCTTTCCATAACAAAGGGGTTGAATACTTATTGACTCAGATTTTCATTTTTAATTAATTTGTAAAAAAAATATCAAAAAAACCTAATTCCACTTTGACTTTATGGGATATTGTTGTAGGCCAGTGACACAACATCTCCATTTAAACCATTTAAAATTCAGGCTGTAACACAACAAAATTGGAAAAAGTCAAAGGGGTGTGAATACTTTCTGAAGGCATTGTAACTATTAAATACTCCAGGAGTTAAGAATGAGCATAATTATCTTGGCCAGTATGAGATAATAGTTCAGAAAATGTAAAAATAAAAAAGCTTTAATATAATAATATAATATGCCATTTAGCAGACGCTTTTATCCAAAGCGACTTACAGTCATGTGCGCATACATTTTTACGTATGGGTGGTCCCGGGGATCGAACCCACTACCCTGGCGTTACAAGCGCCGTGCTCTACCAGCTGAGCTTTGTCTCGACTCTTGACCACAATACAGTTGAAAAAGTCATATAATAAATTTGTTCTGTGTAGTTTTATGTGGGCTACTGCCAAGTTGGATTTAATGCTTGAGCCACTCATACAAAGACCATTAATTTTTATAGCTGTTAGATCAAGACTGGTTTAAACACATGTTTAGCTGAAGTGCAGGAATGGAATTCCTTATTTGAACCGTTTCCAGTTGGAATGTTATACACAGTAAAGACCGCTCTAGAATCCTCTCAATTATCTGGGATTGGAATCATTGAATGCTTGGAATTCCTCCTAATCATCCAGAAAGGTTCAGTTTTGCCAAATGCACCATTCGTACGCCTGGTGGTCCATCCACGCTCGGCAACACGATCAGCTTAAAGAGCTCTCTGTGACTGGTACATCTGCTGTTCCCATCCCTCCCTCCCTTCTGCTGTTCCCATCCCTCCCTCCCTCCCTTCTTCTGAGGCACACAGCTAATCAGCCCCCCCCCCCCCAGCATGTCAGGCTAATGTCAGGGACTAATCATATGCAGATTAATGACAGGTCAGTGTAAACAGCAGCCTGGTGTGGTCATATGGCCATGAGCCCTCACATTGCATACGGAGGAAGAGAAACACCCCCATTCATAACTTCAATTGGCTTTTTTTCTTCTTAAAGGCACTTATAGTTAGTCTGAGGCTGTACGATGCAGACTGAGCAGTACTGATGGTGGCTATGTCCCAATTATCTCTCCTTTCTCATGTAGTGTGCACTTGTTCACTTCCCTTCATTGATTTGAAATGACATATTATGGAGACTCCTTGTAGCAGCCCATGCCAACACAATCCAATGCTTTTTAAACTTGTGGGGGGGTAGTGAACGACTGCACACTTCAGGAGGAAGGAGAGATTATTGGGGTGCAACATATATGATGCTATAGGCAGGATCCACATGCCGTGGCCCTCTCTGGGGTATTTGGAACAGGCAGAGTGTTGGACAGCTAAGACTTATGACATAAATTACAATCAGTGGGAAGAGAAGAGTCAGCCGCCAGGAATCTGCTGCACTGGAACACTCATGTTGGAACCAATTTAACCATTAAAGTGGAAGGGGACACTTTGTGGTGGTGGTATGATAGGAGAGGAACGTGTAGGAGAAGGAGGAGGGGGTATGAGAGCAGAGGAGAGGAGAGGAGAGGAGAGGAGAGGAGAGGAGAGGAGAGGAGAGGAGAGGAGAGGAGAGGAGAGGAGAGGAGAGGAGAGGAGAGGAGAGGAGAGGAGAGGAGAGGAGAGGAGAGGAGAGGAGGGGAGGGGAGGGGAGGAGAGGAGAGGAGAGGAGAGGAGAGGAGAGGAGAGGAGGAGAGGAGAGGAGAGGAGAGGAGAGGAGAGGAAGAGAGGAGAGGAGAGGAGGGGAGGAGAGGAGAGGAGAGGAGAGGAGAGAGGAGAGGAGAGGAGAGGAGAGGAGAGGAGAGGAGAGGAGAGGAGAGGAGAGGAGAGGAGAGGAGAGGAGAGGAGAGGAGAGGAGAGGAGAGGAGAGGAGAGGAGAGGAGGACGAGAGAAGAGA